>NC_133412.1:35525000-35665000 GCF_049350105.2 Macaca mulatta | reverse complement strand
GTGAAGTCTCATACTAAGGCCTCCCATGCATGATGTGAGGTGAGAGTAAGATTGAATGGGAGGTGTTGGCTCTTCCTGGAAGGACATCTGATACTGAAGGTGACTAAGGCACCTTGGGCCTTGTTACCCACAAAAGACCGACCACAGGTTAAAGGGACCCATGAAGAGCAGGCCTCCTGATGCTTTGGGAAGCCTGGAGGCTTTGGTTTCTTGTCACAAAGCAGTACTGAGGTGATGTAGAGTCTCCGTGAATGAGGTATCACCAGCCAGACTGGGACAGACGCCTGTGGAACAAGCCTCAAGCTCAACCCTGGCTAAGTTAAAAAGCTTGACTTTCTGCTCTGCGAATGTTCTCAAAGCCATAGAGTGATGTCAGTGAGGCTCACTGCAGAGTGTGTGTGGTTGTGTGTGTGTGTGTGTGTGCATGCAGGTGAGTGGTGGTATGGTGGGGGCAACAGAAAGGGTCCTGGCCCTGGATCCCGGGACTTAAGAGGGCTTCCAGGACCTGAATGGTGATCCATTTTTGTAGGAAAAATCCTTATTATATCCCATGATGTCATTCAGAATTGACTCTGGCCTCCTGTCCTCATATCTGGCCTTATTTCCCACTGTCTTGCTGTAACCCTGACCTGATGCAAGTTTTGGGAGCTGTGCTTAAGACCTGGCTTGTACCATTCTCCTCTTGGAGCCCCAGGAGGGGGGCACTGCCATCCCATGCTGGCCCCAGGTTAAATAGAACGCAAGAGCCTTTATGCTCGTGCTTACTGCCAAAGACAACCTCCGGTCTGTATTGAGAATAGAGGACAAGGAGGGGCAGCACTGGGCTTTCTAGCTGTTAGTGACTCCCACCATTTGTCCTCATAAAATACTAAGACTCATACCAGTACCAATGTGGATACAAATACTAATATGAGTCCAAATACCAATGCCAATACCAATTCCACCGCAAATGCCCATAGCAATCGTCATCCTAATCCTAATCCTAATCCTAATCCTAATCCTAGTTTTTCCATTTGCTCCTTAGGGCTACCTCAGGAGCAGATGAGTCCGTGTTTGCAGGAGTACTGTAATATCAGAGTCTCCTTCCTATCTCACGGCCCTTTTCCTTTGATGAATACTCTGTAAGAGTTGCCCACCCTTTTCTTCCTAGGAGGAGAAGTGAGTTCTTAAGAAGACAGCAAAGCTTTGGAGCTAGAAATAGGAGAAAACAGTAAGATGGCCCTGAAAAGTGGGCCCCCACATTCTGGCTCATGTGGGATGCAGAGGAAATCCTTGTCTTGCTCCTGTGAGGTTGGGGCAGTGTCAGAGCCCCTGACCCCCACTTCTATCTGCCGGAGAGGGTGCAGCCTGCGGGAGAGGGGTGCTGCGCCTAAGGTGAAGAGCTGGAGGAGTAGTCCTCCCTAGCTCCCCTCCTTCCTTTTATTATTGTATTTTTTTCTTTGAGACAGTCTCGCTCTGTCACCCAGGCTGGAGTACAGTGGCACAATCTCTACTCACTGCAACCTCCACCTCCCGGGTTCAAGTAATTCTCCTGCCTCAGCATCCCAAGTAGCTGGGATGACTGATGTGTGCCACCACACCTGGCTAATTTCTGTATTTGTAGTAGAGATGAGGTTTTATCATGTTGGCCAGGCTGGTCTCAAACTCCTGGCCTTAAGTGATCTGCCTGCCTTGGCCTCCCGGAGTGCTGGGATTACAGGTGCGGGCCACCATGCCCGGACCCTAGCTCCCTTCCTTCTGCCAAAGCGGGCAGCCCTAGCATTTTTATCTGGTGCAAGCCCCTCACCATGGACAGCTGCTCAGAACCCCCATCCACAGGTCCATGTGCTGGCTCTGTTCTTGGCAGGAACCACTTTCCAGACCAGGTTCTTCCCACTTGATGGAAGAAAGAAGAGCCAATTCCACACGGCAAAACCTGCCTCTCAGGGTGTGGGGGAGGCGGAGGGAAATGCTGCAGGGAAGGTATGTGGCTGATTTGTTTTGTCATATAATCAATACCGGCTGTCCATTTGTGCCCAGTCCAGAGGATGTGGAGTGTGGTTTTATTGCTTTCCCGGAGGATGGAGGGTCATAACTCTTGTGGCTCGGCCTTTACGGTTTGTTAGTGGTAGCCACGCCTTACTCCATACGAGTCTCTAATCAGGATGCCAACCTCCACGTTGTTCTCTGGGACATTCTGTTTTACAACACACTCCAGTTTGCTGAGGGTTGAGTCTTGTGCTGTCTCTGCTGTCGTTGCTGGCTGGCTGGCTCTCCTGGGCAGGGTGGCCTGGAACCTGAATGGAGGCCAGCGGGGTGAGCTCAAGCCAGTGCTTGCTCTTCATTGCCAGAAGTTGAAGAGGTCTTGAGCACTAACAACCCCCAAGTTTTGGGTTCTGCCGCAGGTGCTTAACTTCCTTCAGCTTTACACTTCTTGTCTGTAAAATGGAGCGAACACCTGCTTCCTTTTCCCACTGAATGATGTTGAGTCAGAGGGATGATGGATGTGAAAGCACATGCAAATAGGAAGGTTCCTTTGAAAGCATGAGCTCTCATCATCATTATTTTCTGCTTAAGTGTTTTTACTCAATGGATTTGCCACTGCAGCTTGTGCTGACCTTTTTCACTCTGCAGTCCCTCTACAAATACCACTTCTTTTGGGCAGGGAACAGGCAGGGCTCTGGGTGCTCCTGACCAGTGCTGTGAATCCACAGAATAGGAGCTGAGTTATATATAGGGCGTCCTGGGAATTGCCTGGACCATATTTCAAGTGCAGGCAGGTGTGGGGATCTCAGGGCTGCAGGTAGAAAGAGGATCTGTAGGAAAAAGCTGTGAGAGGAAGCCCCTGGGGAGAGCAAAGCTGGGGGCTGGGCACTACCTAGTGGCGGGTGGGAATGTTTGGAAGACATCAGGTGTGGAGTCTTGGGCTTCACTCTTGAACAGGTAGGGGTCTCTAGAGGTTGCTAAGCTTAGGGGAGAATCCTTGAAGGCAGATGGGGAGTGGAGTGGGGTGAACATCCAGGGAGGCTGATCCTTGTAGCGCCTCCTTAGCCTGGCCCAGGGCATGGGTGTGAGGATGGAGAGGGAGGGGTGGGGATGGAGGTCTCAGTCTTGCTCTCGGAGGCTGTGATGGAACAGATGACACGACTGGGTGGTGGCAGGGTGGAGAGATGGATTGGGGAGCATGTTCTAGTCCCTTTTCTCTCTTCCCTGAGCTTCTCTGGATGAAAGTGTAGTCTCTTTGAGTTGGCTTCCAGGTGTGCCTAACTAAATCACTTGGGGGTAATATTTCCTTCACTTGGTGTCTAGAAAGTGTATGTTTTATGTGTGTTTTTTCTATCCAATGGAAGTGGGATAAAACAACAAGTCTGCAGGTTTCTTCTTAGGCTCACAAAGTAGAAGCTCTTGTTTGAGAATCTCTGCTGGCACATCCTTTGCATTTGTCCAGAGGCCTGGCTGAGTATCTAATGCCCTGCCAACCATGTCAACATCTGCTCCCTGAAAGCCCCTTTTATAGAACAAGGAGTGGATGATAATTGCTGATGGCTTGGAAGTCTGCGTGGTTAAGGGGAGGAGCCTGGTATCAAATTGTAAACCCTGAAGAAACTTTCCCACTTAGCCTTCCTTTCAAGTTTCCCCTTAACTTATTGATTGATTGATTGATTGATTGATTGATTGAGATGGAGTCTCACTCTGTTGCCTAGGCTGGAGTGCAATGACATGATTCTTGGGTTCAGGTGATTCTTCGGTCTCAGCCTCCCAAGTAGCTGGGACTACAGGCACATGCCACCACGCCCGGCTAATTTTTTGTATTTTTAGTAGAGATGGGGTTTCACCGTGTTAGCCAGACTGGTCTCGAACTCCTGACTTCAGGTAATCTGCCCACTCGGCTTCCCAAAGTGCTGGGATTGCACGCATGAGCCACTGCGCCCTGGCCTATTTCCTCTTAGCTTATAAAACCTTAACCACACACTCAAATGTGTTTTTAGCTGGCCAAAGTCTGCCTCTCCAGGGACAGAATGAAGCTCGAAAAATGGTTCTTCTCTCACATCACTTTAAACCACACATTTTAAAATTGACAAAGAATACATTGTTGTCCCCCACTGCCTCCACCGTGGACATCAAAATTTGTTGAGAGAGGAGGGACTACAAACTCTTTCATTTAGATTTCTTAAAACATAATAAATGTTGATATTTCAAAGACAATTTCCTCTTTTTAAGTGTTTTCCTATCCATTGTATTTTTGTCTTTCTGCGATCCTTCTTGGCTCTCTGTTACAGTTGAGGAAAGAAAGGTGAAAGGTGTAAGCAGGTTGTCTAGGTCAGATGGCTGCTAAGTGGGGAAACCAAAGGTCAAATTCAGAACTTCTGACTCTAGGGCCGTCACACAGCACTCTCTTTAAGTTGTTCAAGTTTGGTTGTGATGTTGAAGGTCCCTTCAGCTTTTGGGTAGGGGAAAAAGCATGTGCTGCTGGAAGCCAGCAAGGCAGGTCTCTCTCCATCCTAGAGCCTGCTCCGGGGGTGAGTAGCAAGCAGCCTAAACCAGCAACGAATGTAAGCAGCCCCCGCCTTGAAGATACAGTGCAGTCCTCAAGCCCCTGGTGCAGAATGGGCTGCTGTAAAATGAAACTCTACCAGAAAAATGTGGAGGCTGTATGCCAGTGACTTGGTAACAAGGAAACCAAGTGGTGGCCAATAGGAGTTCATAAAAGCAAAGCTGCAAAACCCATAAACATAGGAAATTATGGAAAATCCTCAAACCACTTTCCAAATCCTAGACTTGGTATAAATGTACAGTACTGCTAGTATTGATTATAAAAAAAAAAGACCCCAGTGCCCTTTAGGATGTTTTTGAGACCACAATAATAAAAAAGTTATCTTCCCAATTGCCTTGTTTTACCACAGTTCCCCCTCCACACACTGACTTAAAATTTTGTTGAGGATTTGTTTCAGTTTTTGTGTGTGTCATATCGGATCAATGATTGTTCATCTTTCTCCCAGATCCTTTGCTCTTTGAGGCCAGGTCCTGTCACCCTTATTCACATCCCTCTCATGCCTAAAATAGTCGCTTGTAGACAGTAAATGTAATATATGTGTATACTGAATAACCCAAGCCACTACTACCACAACCACCAAAGCTTGGACAAGCTTGAGTGTGATGCTTTCACTGCACTATTTCTTTTCAGATGTAAAACACTGGTTTGCAAATGAGTCCTCAAAATGAGCTGAGATATATAATAAAAGCCTTTAAATGTTTCTATGTTTTGGCTGCTCTGTCTATGGAGTAGCCATTCTTTATTCCGTCTTTCTTAATAAACTTGCTTTCACTTTACTCTATGGATTCGCCTCAAATTTTTTCTTGTGTGAGATCCATGAACCTCTCTTGGGGTCTGATTCTGCGACCCCTTTCTGATAACATCTTTGTGGCGAACCATGAAAGGATGATACCGAGACCCCCAACCCAAAGGAAATAGACTGAAGCAATAACTGGCCAACTTTGGATATCACCTTTCATCAGAACTCAAGTTATGAGTGGCCCTTGACATACCAATGCTTTCTGACTGAGCTCTTCTCTACCCTGAATACAAGCTAGACCCTAATAGTTAGGCAGGAATATGATCGCCACTTATTCAACCTGAAGAAATTACAGATGGATCTTTGTCCCTCTACAACCCTTAGGATTAAGGGTTTTCTTATAAAAGGGAAGGGGGAAATGTCAGAGGCTTTGGAACCAGAGTGACTCCATTTCATGTAGAGGGTGGGTAAAAGCTGCATTCCCAGGAGGCTAGGCATTCTAAGTCACAGGATGAGATAGGAAGTTAGCACAACATAAAGGTCTTAAAGACCTTATTGATGAAACAGTTTGCAGTAAAGAAGCCAGCCAAAACCCACCAACACCAAGATGGTGATGAGAGTGACCTCTGGTCATCCTCACAGCTCATTATATGCTAATTATAATGTATTAGCATGCTAAAAGACACTCCCACCAGCACCATGACAGTTTACAAATGCCATGGCAATGTCGGAAGGTTACCCTATATGGTCTAAAATAGGGAGGGACCCTTAGTTCCAGGAATTGCCCTCCCCTTTCCCAGAAAACTCATGAATAATCCACCCCTTGTTTTGTGTAAAGTCGAGAAATAACCATAAAAATGAGTGACAGCGCTCTGTGCCACTGCTTTGCCTGTGAAGTAATCATTCTTTATTCCTTTACTTTCTTAATATGTTTAACTCAGTTTAATTCTTGAGAATGTAACTAGGAATGCAAACATATTTATGCACATGAAGCTCATAATAATATTATTTATAATAGGTAGAAACTGGAAATGACCCACATGTTTGACACTTCTGAAGGTATTAAATTAAATAATAGTTTTTCATTTGATAACATTTAAAATATGTTTATTAAGACTTTTAATGGGCCAGGGAAATACTTATGATAGGATATTATGTGAAAAACCAAGAATTCAAAACCATATGTAAAGCTTGATAGAAGATTATCTGAATTATGAAAACTGAGGATGGAAGAATTGCAAAGAAAAATTAAGAACTTCAAAGTGGAAAAATTTTGTTATTACTTTCTTCTTTATATGCTTCTCTATATATGGATTTTTAAAACTAAAACTAAAGTAATTCTTGAAAAAGTAACACATAACGTGTTAAAAGGTATGAAAGTCACCATTTAAAAAGCAAAGAAAGCAACATATTATCCAAACATTTGTTACCAATTAATAAGAAAAATTACAAGTGAAGCAAAAGGAAAAATGGGCAAAAGTATATGAACAGGTAATAAAATAAACACTTAAGAACATTCTCATCCCATTGCCGTTGGGGAAACGCCAATTAAAAGAACACTGTGAAAACCAATTTTTCACCTAATGATTGGCAAAAATGAAATAGAGTTCTGGTGAATTACCTATGACTGTCAGGTTTCTTTTACAATAATGATGAACGCGACTATTCTGGGAAGGCATAATCTAGTAAATATAGAGGTGTACATGTGTGGAGTCTTCATTTGTCAGAGGCATCAAATGGGAGAATCAGCCCACCAAAATCAAAAGAACTTTATGTCATGAATTCTCTAAGTTGGATACTCTGAATGAGTACTGTGCGGGACTTCCTTTCTTTTAAAATGTGTATCTCATTTCTGGGTTGTGTGAGAAGCAGACTCTGAGACAGCGACTAGCATGTGAGAAGTTTATTAGGGACTGTCCAACCATGGTAGTTTCAGGGAAGCTATAGCATGGACCCTGGGCAGGTCTAAAGATGGGGTGACCCTGCCGAACTGTCCTGAGTTGAAACCAGAGAACCTGGCATTTATACCCTTGTATCAAGCAGGGATATGACTTGACCTTGAGGAGGGGACTTTTCATGCAGCTGCGGCATCTTCCCATGGCTGACTGCTGGGGCTGGCCTCCATGTCACTTTCAGAAGCTGGGGGACAAGGTTTTTCTTTCCTGAAAAAAGGATCTGGGGCTGCATCATAGGGTCCACTACAAAATATGCACTTGAATGGCTTTTCTTTTTTTTTTTCTTTTTTTGGAGGCAGGGTCTCACTCTGTCATCCAGGCTGGAGTGCAGGGATGCAGTCACAGCTCACTGCAGCCTCGACCTCCTGGGCTTAAGTGATCCCCCCACCTCAGCCCCCTAAGTAGCTGGGACTACAGGTGTGTGCTACCACATCTGGCTAATTTTTGTATTTTTTGTAAAGATGAATTTTTGCCCTGTTGCCCAGGCTGGTCTTGAACTCCTGGGCCCAAGCAATCCTCCCACCTCGAAATTCCAAAGTGCTGGGATTACACCGTGCCTGGCCTTGAATAGCTTTTTGAACTTCTGGAAAGACGGTGGACCTTGGGTGACATTTGTGTGTAAAGAAGCTGGTGAAGCTGATGCACTGTGGGCTGAGGTGGAGAGGTAACCCACTTTCTTATTTTTCCCTGGGTGCAAATTCTTTAGAAAACAGCCAAAGTCATAATAAAAGGGGAGTACTGATGAAGGTGTGGGAAGACTGACATTTTCATATTTTGCTTTTGGGGGGGTGGATTTCTAATTTCAGAAAGTAATTTGGTAATATCTATTTTAAAAAGAACACGTCTCCATTTCCAAGCAATTCCATTTTTGTACGTTTTCTTCAGAAAAGAAAGGTCCTTTGTGTAAGGATGTATCTATAAAGATGCTTAATCCAGTAATGTGTGTAGTAGCCAAGACATAAATCAAATAAACCACAACACCCCAGAAAATAATTGGAGTATTCATTAAATTGGAAAGAATAGAATAAAGTATGAAGTTCACACTACACACTGGGATGTAGCTACTTAAGAAGAGTTTGATCTGTATGCATTGACTTGGAGGAGTTAAATGGAAAAAGTAGGATGTAAAGTCATATGTGTAGATAACCCTGTTTTAAAGAAAATAAAACTATATACATTTAAGGAAAGATAAATATCAACATTTGTTTCAGTTGCCACAAGCATGAGTTACTTTACTGATTAAAAATTGATACGAAAAATTTAAGACTGGGCGTGGAGGCTCAATGCCTGTAATCCCAGCACGTTGGGAGGCCGAGGCAGGTGCATCACCTGAGGTCAGAAGTTCAAGACCAGGCTGACCAACATGGCGAAACCCCATCTTTACTGAAAAAAAAAAAAAAGCCTGATATGGTGGTGGGCACCTGTAATCCCATCTACTTGGGAGGCTGAGGCAGGATAATAGCTTGAACCCGGGAGGTGGAGGTTGCAGTGAGCTGAGATCGTGCCATTGCACTCCAGCCTGGGGGACAGAGTGAGACCCCGTCTCAAAAAAAAAAGAAAAAAAAAAAAAGGAAAAATTTAAGGCTGGTGCAATGGTTCACTCCTGTAATCCCAGCACTTTGGGAGGCCAAAGGGGGTGGATCATGAGGTCAGGAGATCAAGACCAGTCTGGCCAACATGGTAAAACCACGTCTCTACAGAAATACAAAAATTAGCCAAGCGTGGTGGTGTGTGCCTGTAGTCCCAGCCACTCGGGAGGCTGAGGCAGGAGAATCACTTGAACCCAGGAGGCGGAGGTTGCAGGGAGCCGAGATTGTGCCATTGCACTCCAGCCTGGGCGACAGAGCGAAAGTCTATCTAAAAAAAAAAAGAAAGAAAAAAAAAGAAAAATTTTAAAGGGAAAAATGAAAACACCTTGTTCCCTCCATCAAAACAAAGGGGTTCGTCAACTCAAATTGGGCTCTGGAGTTTCTGGGAAATCTGCAGCATTTAGCCATAAGTGAGTTTCCATGGCTGGATGCCTGAGCCTGGGGCAGCCAGGTGCTGGAGCCACTCTTCTGTGGCTTTGGCTTCTCCTCACCTTTGATGAGAAAGTTCTCTTCCCTCCCCAAATCACAGTTCATCAACATTGGAAAGATATTCTTGACTATAGTTATATTTTACACAGAATCAAATTGAAAAAATTTGAAAAAAAGAAAATGTCTGGCACAGTATTCCCCTTCAATGATCTCAGTTACTTCCTGTTTAGCACCTGCTACTTTATCCCGTATCATATAGCAAATTTGATCTTTTTTGCAAACGACCCAGCCAACCTCTTCTTGCCTCATCCTGGTGTCCCCCATCTCACTTGTGTTTAGAGTCTCAAAAGATGTAAGGCCCTGGCTTGATTGAAGGAACATATGACACAGAGCTTGATTGCCATGGATTCAATAGGGACTGAATCCTTGTCCATGCTGAATATTCTCCCCAGCACTTTGGAGGTCCCCTGTAGAGGCTGCACCTGTCATTGCTTCAAGAATTCTGGTCTTCTCTTGGCCATGTTCACCACTTTTGAGCATAAGGTTTATTATAGAGAGTATAACATAGGAAACAGCAGTTGTTCTAGTTCTTTCTCAGGAATACTTTGCATTATCCTGTTTTCTGCTATCAACAGATGAAGGCCAGAGACAGGGAGCTTCTCAGTATAGGAGAAAGCAGTGGTTGTGGCAGGGAGGGAGGGTCAGGTGCAGAGTGTTTACTGATTCTTCTCTGGTTTCATCTTTCCACTGTAGAAATAGCTCAGAGAATGGGGGAAGGCGGCAACACAGTGGGTATTGAGTAGGTAGCAGCAGACAATGTGAAATACCAAAGAGTGAGAAGTTGAGGCACAAAATTGAATCTGGAGAGTATCGAAGGCCTGGATTGAACCTTGCAATGCAGATGTAGGAATTTTAAGAATGCAACCCTGGAAATGTTCCCCATGGGCATGAGGGATCCTGATTACTCAGTTGCTTTGGGTGCCATCTCAACAGGATACCTTCGAGGAGCCTAGCCCTCCCCTGCAGTAGCTCTGAATTCCTAGGAAGCACAGGCAGCCCCAGCCACTCTACAGGCCCTTGGGGTCTAGCCCACACCCCTTGTAGCTCCTTCCTGCCCTCTGCTTGCCTGCACACACTGCAGGAAAGGCTCCCTCCTCACACAACGGCCTGTGGATATCTGCAGCTTGGGACCTCTTTGATGGTTAATTTAAGGCATCAGCTTGACTGGGTTAAGTGATACCCAGATAGCTGGCAAAGCATTATTTTGGGGCATGTCTGTGAGGGTGTTTCCGGAAGAGACTGGCATTTGTGTCAGTGCACTGACTAAGGGAGATTCAGCCCCACCCAACGTGGGTGGGCACCATCCTATTGGCTGAGGGTCTAGAGAGAACAAAAAGGCAGAGGAAAGGCAAATTATCTCTCTCACTTTTTCTCGGAGCTGGGGTCAGGAAATCTTCTGCTCTCCTGCCCTTGGACATCAGAGCTTCAGGTTCTCTGGCCTTTGACCTCTGGGACTTACACCCGCATTCCCTGGGTTCGTAGGCCTTCAGCCTCAGATTGATGGTTACACCGTCTCAGTCCTCCATATTATAGTCAGCCTCCATAATTGCATGAGCTAATTCCCCAGTACCTTCCCTCTCACCTCTCTCTCTCTCTCTCTCTCTCTCTCTCTCTCTCTCTCTCTCTCTCTCCATATTTATATATATGCCTGTTGGCTCTGTCTCTCTGGAGAATCCTTACTGATACAGACCCCTAATTCTCCCTACTTTCCTCTGTGTTGTTCAACTCATTAACTCTTTGCAGAGAGCACAGCTTCCAGGTTTTCCTCCTATAAATCCCACTCTGAGGGCCAGCCCTTCCTCACCAACGCTCAGCTTTGGCTCTTGAGACCCAGGACTTGATCCGAGGGTTCCAGTCCTTCATAGTGCTTGATGCCCTACTGTTAGCGGTGGAAGAGGTCTGGGTTACCCTGAGTTACCAGCGGGGAATCCTTACATGTCTGCAGCAACTTCAATTCTTGCCTCCTCAGAAGAAAGAATTCAACTGAGGGGCATAAAGCAGCAAAAGAGACCAAGACGAGTTCTCGAGTAGGAGTGGAATTTTATTAAAAAGGCTTTACTACAGGAAAGAAAGGAAAGAACACTTGGAAGAGATCCAAGTGAGCACTTGAAGCTCAAAGACAGAAAAAGAAGCGTAAGTGTGCCTTTTAGCTGTGATCCTAGGACTTGTATAGGCTCGCCTCTTTCCCTTGATTCTTTCCTTAGGGTGGGCATTCTGCATGCGCAGAGCCTTCCTTACCCTTGGGAAGTGAGCACACCCAGTGTGTTTAGGAAGTTTCACGCATGTTCATCTGAGGCTTTCTTCTTTTTTCTGGTGGAGTGTAGCCGGAAGATCATACTTGGCCATTTTTGTCTCTAACGTGAACATCCAGGAAGTTTCTTCTCCCTGGGGTCTGTCTTTAATGAACACTTTAATGTTAAAAGGTATGGATCATCAGAAAATGTCCTCTCCCCAACTGGCTGCCAATTTATCACTTTTAGAGAGCTAATGTGATCATTGCCAAACCATCACCTGACATTTCTAATGGACGGGGGTAGAGCCTGCTCCTGCCTCACTCATGCCTAACTACCTGTAACCCTACTTGAGTATCTACATTAAGTCATTTATTTATGGAAGGAAATAATGTCCATTTCCTTCCACTGGTCCATTTCCAAGACAAAGTGACTTGAGTCAGCTTAGGTCAGCAAACTACAGAAGAAACAGGATATACTAGGCGTCTGCTTGGATAGCCAGTGCCTACTTGTCGGGCCCCACTTGCTTAGTTGCCCTAACCTGAACAAAAGAAGTTCAGACTAAAATGAGAGTTTACTAACCTGCAAAATAGCTCACTTTGCCTGTTCTTATCAGCCTGCCCAGCTACCTAGGTCATAACTCAAATACTTGAAAAGCCCCTGAACTCACTAAGATTGCAGTGCATTGTGGGCTATGACAAAATGCAGCAAGACAACCCTAAAGAAGACACCTAAAGCCCCTTACTCAACAATCAATAGGTGATGTCTGGGAAGATTGTGACCTCCATAGTACTCAGCCCATGAGGAACTCAGGGAGGGACCTGCATACTAGGGCATAAATTGCTTGTTTTAAGTGTGCTGGGTGTGTCTGCCCACCAGACACCCGATCTTGCAAGACCATCATTAAAAAGTCTTGCTTTTGCTGTTCTCCGGGTCTCTGAGTCTATTCTTTGGGTTTGGATGGGGGTGTTTGTTTCTCACATTTACTCAAAAGCATTCAGAATATGTCCTATGTGTTCAGTACCAGAGGATATACAGATGACAAAGGATATACAGATAACAAAGACATGTGTCCCTGCCCTTGAATTGTTTACAGCCTAGTAAGACACAATAAAAAAGAGTGATTAGGAAATCTTCCTAGCTTCAGGGCTAGCATGTCCCCTGCTTCATCCTTGTGGGAGCTTCGAGACTCTTGGTAAGCCAAGCTCTTTGACCATGGCCATTCCAGATTACCTGGTGCTTATTCTCAGTTCTAGCTCCAGGAAGCATTCGTGCTGCCAGCAAATAGAATTAAAACATTCCAGCCTAACCCCATTCTCCTGTTCAGTTTTTTGTTCTCAGCAACAAGCCTTCTTTCTCATGTTCTTACCTTATTTTCCAGAGACAATCTACTTTGCAGTTTTCTCAGGAAATTTGGAGACAGGAGCCAGGGACCTCCAATTTCTTTCTTTGAGGAATCTTCCCCAGGAGATGGTTTAGAATAGGAGTGTACATGAAGGAGAATCCTCCCTAATCTTCCCTCCCACCTACCCCACATCACACCCGACGTTGGATTCCTCAAACTGGAATCCAAGCTACATGCTTTCAGAGACCTGGACACATTACACGGAAGAGGGATTCCCCTCATTTTGGCCATCATGAACCCATTAGAGAAAATCGAAAGCTGAATTACACTACAGCCGCTTAAGAAAGAATAATGAGAAGGAATAATGAATGTTATTTTAATAAGGTGACGTTAAAGCTCCAGCGAGTCTCTCTAGCTTTTTTTTTTTCTCAACATTTTTTATGTTGTACTTTTGCCTCACTTTGCGTTCCAATATTCTGACGTTTTGTAAATAAAAAAAACCCCTAGCTTTGTTTCTGCATGTGCTGGGAGCTTTGCTGACTATAGGCTTGGAATCTTATCAATTATGAAAAACATTCATTGAAGTTCCACTCAAATGATTCTTGGAAAGCTCAGGGGTTAACAGCCAGGGGGAAAAAAAACAGATAAAACGAAGTTAGGTTCACAGGAAGGACTCAAGATTGGAAGACAGTGCTGGAATTCTGAGCTTGTGTGGACATCAAATCATCATCCCGTTCCAATCCATTATTTGTTTATTCACACACTCATTTATTCAACAAGCATTGAAAACACTTCTGATGGGCCATTTATAGCAGGTAAATCTTTCCTTTGCTCAGAGATAGGAAATTATTTAAGGAAAATGCTGTAAATAATTTCATTTTCCTTGTATTAAAAATTGTGAAAAATATGCAGAGGCTGATTGATGTTTATATGGTGTACATAGTGTTTACTATGTGCCAAGCACTATTCTAAATGCTTTACCCATATGATTTTATCAGCCCTTTATGCACATTTTATTCTTATTCCCATTTTATAGATGAGACAAACGAAGCATTAACAAGGCCACAGAGCTAGAATGGTAGAGCTGGGATTTCAAGGCGCTCAATTTGGCTCCAGGGTTCGTTCTTTTAAACATTCACCACACTCCCTCTGTAATGTCGATGAAGAGCCTACCGTAAGAACAGTGCTTCTGGGGGCTCCATCAGGCACAGCAACTTCAGGAGTATGACGGAAGTGCTGGGGCTGTAATTCAGGATCCTGGAGCTCTGCGTGGTTCACAGCTGCTGAAGGAAGTACTAAGGGCTGTAGTCCCTGATTTGTGATTGCTTCTAAAATGCCAGAGTTTGACCATGGTATCATCATGGGCTAATTCCTCGGTAAACCACAGTGTGTGTGTGTGTAAGAATCATAGGGAAAGGAGATCATGGGGCTGAAAAAAACCATGTAGTCCAATATTTTCTAAACTTTAACGCACACATGAATCACCTAGAGCAGGGCCTGAGATCTGCCTTTCCAAACCATGCTGAGGTCCTCCCTGTCAGAGGAGCAAGGAAATAGAGAACCCATGTTTGGTTTCAAACTCTTCAAGAAAAACAGTGAAACACTTTCTTCCAACTAAATCTTATAGGGGCGTCCAACAAGTAAAACATAAAAGTGGAGCCAACCATGATTGAAGTGAAGGGGGCTGCCAGAAGCCTCATTCAAAATGTTTTTTCTCCCCTCCGATCTCCTGGAACCTCAAGGAAACGCAAGGCCTCGCCTACTGGCTTGGACCTTCTCCCTGCCTCCCACCAGAGCTGGGCCATCTAATACGAGTCACAGTAGCTACTGAGTATTTGATATGTGGCTGGGGTGACCGAGGAACAGAATTATTAATTTTATTGAAATTAATCTAAGTTAAAAGCTGAAGCAGTATCAAATATTTTTCTGTTAAATACAGCTTTATTATTTTGGTAGGACATTTCATTACATTGCCTAAGATCTTGTAGTCAACATAAACACCTCATTGATCTAGTGGGTGTCAGGCAATTAATTCAGTTTGAATGATTTCTTTCTTTGTATCTGATTTAACTTGTGTTTATTTGAATATTTCATGCAGGCAACGTGAATTACAGTGTAAATTGTAATTAGTAATAACTTTTGTTAAACTTGTTAACATTTTTGCATTTAATTGTAATATCATTAAGTTGGTTTTCTAGTTAAGTATAGATAAAAATTTAAATTTAAAATGAAGACATACTACTGTCACAGAATCTAGTGGAGATGCAAAAGCTAGTATTGTTAATGGAACAGTGAAAAAAAGATTGGAGCAAATTTTAGATTTCAGGGCAGTTTCAGTTTGCTATGGCAGAGCAAAATGAAAAAGCTATTATTGTATAAAACATTTAAAAATAATAAAGTGAGTAATATTAAGAGAAATTTGCAGCAAATGCATAGTGAATTTAATAAGAACTTTCCTCTGAAGAGCCAAAAAAGAAAAAATGAATTCAGACACCTGAAATAAGAAGTAAATGTCCAAAAAAAAAAGTTCAGCATTATCTGAGTGTGTGACTTTGGTTATCTTTAAAATGACTTGGACTCTTGAACAAAAAGGAATATCATTTTTAGGTGGACAAAGAGTAAAATAAATTATCTCAGTTATGAAAATTTGTTGGAAATGATAAAGGAAAAGACTAAAAATACCATTTTATAAAAAGTCAAAGATCTTCAATCAAGCCACCAAACAGTTGTTAGTAGAATATAAGACCATTTAATAATATCAAAGATAAATTCATTCAAATTTGAAAAACTGCAAGTACTTTTCTTTAGGTTTAGATGACCTCAGTGATGTAAAAGACACTGTCCAGTTAGCACTTAGACAAGTTTTTTTCTCAAACGACTTCCAAATTTACAAAGAAATGTCAATTTGTGGTGCCCTAAAAAGTTGAACTCAAGGCATGAATATCTTTGAATCTCTTTCTCTCTCTCTCTCTCTCTTTTTTTTTTTTTTTGCTTCGCCTTTCTAATATTTACTTTCTTCTTCTTTTTATTATTATTATACTTTAAGTTCTAGGGTACATGTGCACAACGTGCAGGTTTGTTACCTATGTATACATGTGCCATGTGGTTCACTGCACCTATTAATTCATCATTTACATTAGGTATTTCTCCTAATGCTATCCCTCCCCCAGCCCCTGACCCCCCAACAGGCCCCGGCGTGTGATATTCCCCACCCTGTGTCCAAGAGTTCTCATTTTTCAATTCCCACCTATGAGTGTGAACATGCAGTGTTCGGTTTTCTGTCCTTGTGTGAATCTCTCATATCTATCAAGGAAATTCATCTAGATATGAAAAAATTAGTTTTTATTATAATTAAATGTGATCTGGTTACATCAGTTTAAAAATTTAGATTTATTAGAATTTTGGAATACGAGATGGATGTTTCCCTTCATTCTTAATTCCATGATGTAATACATATTACCAAAACTACATACGCTCAGTTTTCTGAAGGAGACTATGAAAGCTTTATGGATGCAATTGCTAAGATTGTTCAGTATATGTGCAAAAGCTATGAATCATCACCAGTTTGTGGAACCACTGAAAGAAATAGAAGATGATGAATTTAATGATCCTGTGTTCTTTGCCAATACTGGTTGATTGAGTTGTGGAAGGGTTTTACAAAGATTTGCTGTACTTTTAGGTCCAATTCAAGATTTTCTCGAAACAAAAGGAATACTTGCCAAATAGTCAACAATCAAAGACACAAAATGGCAATGTGATTTGTGTTTTGTCATCAATGTTACACTGCATATGAACAAGCTAAATTTGAAGTTTCAAGTAAAGGAAAAGCTTATTTGTGACCTAATTAGACAGGCACAAAAATTTACGTTGAAATTGAAGACTTTCATAATTCAAACCAATGGTAACAATTTTATGTCTTTTTTCTAACATAAATCAATTGTAGAAGATTTAAATTGTAACTGGAAGTGCAGGGGCTAGGCGTGTGCCTCATGCTTATAATCTCGAACTTTGGGAGGCTGAAATAGGAGGATTGCTTGAGACCAACCTGGGCAACATAGTAAGACTTTGTCTCTACAACAAAACAAAAACAAAAACAAAAAAAAAGAAAAACCAAAAACAAGAAACCCTAAGAAAATACCAAAACCACGCAACAAGCTAGCCAGGTGTAATGGTGCATATCCATAGCTCTAGCTACTCAGGAAGCTGAGGCGGGAAGAACACTTAGTTCCAAGAGTTCAAGACTGCAGTGAGCTGTGATTATACCACCACACTCCAGCCTGGATGACAAAGCCAGACTCTGTCTCCCTCTACAAAAAACAAAAACCTATTAAGAGGGTAGATCTCATGGTAAGTGTTCTTGCCACATAAAACAAAGTTTAAAAGCCAAAAAAGAAAGTACAGTTGGCCTATATTCTCAGGTTGAACCAGCTTACAGTGTCATCTGCAGATTCAATGGATAATAAATAGAAAATATTTGGGAAAGAATAAAAATCACAATACAACAATAAAAAGTAATACAAATTTAAAAACAATACAATGTAAAACAACTATTTGCAAGCATCTTCATTGTATTAGGTATTAAAAGTGATGTAGAAATTACTTAAAGTGTACAGGAGATGTGCATAGGTTGTGTGCAAATACTACTTCATTTTATATCAGGGACTTGAGCAGCCGTAGATTTTCATATCCTCTGGAGGGTCCGGAGTACTATGTAAATTGATTACAAAAACAAGAAAAACTAGAAAGACATTTTGTTCATATTGATAAAATTTAGAATTGTTTTACTATTTTTATATATTATTCCTTTGAATTCATGCCAATGAGACTGAATTGACCCAAGACTTAGTGAATTTACCTAACTTGGACAAAACTTTATTGAAAATGGATACGCTTTTTCTTCTAAAAAAAAGATGAGCTATTTTGGCCAATGAAGATGCCAATATTAAAAGAAAATTGGGTCCAGGCATGGTGGCTGACATCTGTAATCCCAGCACTTTGGGAGGTCAAGGCAGATGGATCAACTGAGATCAGTAGTTTGAGACCAGCTTGGCCAACATGGTGAAACCTCTTCTCTACTAAAAATACAAAAAAATTTATCAGGGCATAGTAGTGCATGCCTGTAATTTCAGCTACTTAGGAGGCTGAGGCAGGAGAATCACTTGAAGCAGTGAGGTGGAGGTTGCAGCCAGCAGAGATCATGCTACTGCACTCCAGCCTGGGCGAGAGAGTAAGACTTTGTCTCAAAAAAACAAAAAGAAAAAAATTATTTTTGATATTTGATTGACTTATTTGGAAAATTTTAAATATGTTTAGAACACTTGGGTTATGTGAATCTATTTTTAACAGTATATTTTATAAAATGTAAATACAAATTTAGTATTTCTGATGAAAATTTGGTGTTCAAGTTGCGATGTCCTTTAAGTGTAAAATAGCCACCAGATTTTTAAGGCTTAATATGAAAGAAAGAATGTAAACTATATTATTAATTGATTTCTTATGTTTGATTATATGTTGAAATAATAGTTTGAATATATTGGGTTAAATAAAATATATGATTTAAAGTAATTTTTCTTTCTTCTTCTTACCTTTTTAATGTAGCTACTAGACTACTAGACAATTCAACATTATGTACGTGGCTTTCATTATTCACTCTTCCGTTGCACTCTTAATTGTACATGAAACTTCTTCATGAAAGCAGTGATCATCTTTGTTCTTTAATTTTTTTCTCTACTGCTGAATCCTTGCTTAGCACATAGCAGGTATTCAATAAATATTTGTTAAATGAGTAAAAAAGTTGGGGTATTTAATTTTTTTTGGCAATCATGGATAATTCTCTGTCATAAACATCTTTGCACAACTTGATGTGTGAGTGTAGTAAAAGTAATCTGGAAATGGCTTAAAGTATACAGGAGGACATGTGTATATTATTTTCTCAGAATAAATTCCAAAATAATTGTATAAAAGGACATGGACCATTTTATTGCTGTTAAACATTGCCAAGTTAATCTCAGAAAAGATTGAATCAATTTATAATGCCATCAACATTGTAAATTGGTTCAGACTATCGGTCTCCCAATGCCAACTTTTAAAGGAATGTAGAGTGATTAGCAATGTGACACTGGCCAAGTTACTTAGCTTTCAGAAACTCAATTTCTTTAAACTATAAAATGGAGATAATAATGTAAGGCTGAAAATTAAGTGAGAAAATGCATAGGCAAATACTTACCCAATACTTGCCTCATGTGAAGTAGATTTTAAATGTATAATTCCAGTTAAAAGAATCAGAATTTCATAGTACTTTCTTACAGTAGTCAAGGCCAAGAGTGGTGGTTTCTGTGGAGGGTGTACATGGCCAGGAGAGGGTGGGCACCTGCCACTTTGGAGAGGGGGACAGAAGAAATCAGAGTCACGTAACAGAGCACTGCCAGAGCTCTAGAATCAGATGTGTTTGCGAAAAGAAAATAGCCTTATAGTTTTGTACACTTGATTATCTAGCTATAGAGACTTATTTAAATAATGATGGGAGCTAATATCTGAAATGTACCTAAAAACTCCAAGGAATATTTTATTTCAAAATGAATATTTTATATTTCCTAGCAAATGGGAAAAAAGTCCTGAATAAAAATCCCCTCGGGTAGTGATTTGGCAAATTCTCCAGTGCGGGTAGGTGTAGCACTGTAACCAGTTCATGGGAACACCAGGAAATAGCTTGTCAGCTGCTCCATATGCAAATATTATTTCTGAAACCCAGGAGTACCTAGATCTGCACTGTTGAACAGGGTAGCCACTAGCCACATGTGACTATTGAGTATTGAAAGAAACATAGCTTGTCTATAGACTTAGTGTAAAAAAAAAAGTAAGATATTTCACCAGTAATGCTTAAATATGGTTACATGTTGAAATGATAATATTTTTGACGTGCTGGGTTAAATAAACCATCATGAAAATTAATTATTACAATTGTAATAATTAGATTATTAAAATGAAGTTTATCTGTTTTGTTTTCCATTTTTAAAATTTTAATTTTATTTTATTTTTTAAATTAGAGACAAGGTCTCGCTATGTTGTCTAGGCTGGTCTCAAACACCTGGGCTCAAGCAGTCTTCCTTCCTCAGGCTCCCAAAGTGCTGGGATTACAGGAGTGAACCACCATGCCTGGCCGCCCTCTTCCTTTTTCACATGTGGCTACCCAGGCATACATTAGAGATATTGTGAGTTCAGTTCCAGGCCATCGCGATCAAGCAAATATTGCAATAAAGTGAGTGACGTGGATTTTTGGTTTCCCAGCGCACACAAAAGTTATGTTTACACTATAGTGTGTTAAGTGTGTAATAGCATTATGTCTAAAATAACAACAATATATATATTTTAACTTAAAAATACTTTATTGCTAAAAAATGCTAATGAGCATCTGAGCCTTCAGTGAGTTGTGATCTTCTTGCTGCTGGAGGGTCTTGTCTTGATGCTGAGGGCCTTGCTCTGGATTAGGCTTTGACTTACAGGAATGTTGTGGCTGGTTTGATCTTCTACCCAGACCACTAAAACTTTCTCTACCTCAGCAGTAAGGCGTTTTTATCATTCATGTGTTTACTGGAGTAGGACTTTAAATTTCTTTCAATAACTTTTCCTTTGTATTCATAATTGCCTGGTGTAAGAGGCCTAGTTTTCAGTCTTTCTCTGCTTTCGATATGCCTTCCTCACGAAGCTTAATTGTTTTTAGCTTTTGACTTAAAGTGAGAGATGTATGACTTCCTTTCAGTTGAACACTTAGAGGCTACTGTAGGGTTATTAAATGGCCTAATTTCAATATTGTTGTGCCTTAGGAAATAGGGAGACCTGAGGAGATGGAGAAAGACAGGGAATGGCTGGTCAGTGGAGCAGTCAAAACGCACACAACATTTATTGATGAAGTTCACTGTATTCTATGGTTGCAGTTCGTAGCACCCCAAAACAATTATGATAGTAGCATCATATATCATTGATGATGGATCATCAAAACAGATATAATAATAATAAAGAAGTTTGAAATATTGTGAGAATTACCCAAATGTGACATAGAGGCACAAAGTGAGGACATGGTGTTGGCAAAATGGTACCAATGGACTTGAGCAGGACTGCCACAAATCTTTACTTATAAAAAAAAAAAACAAAACAGTATCTGCAAAGCACAATAAGGCAAAGCACAATAGAGTGAGGTGTGCCTGCATTTACTTCTGTGGCTCACATTATATTTCTTCTGGGCAGTGGCGGTCCAGATCCCTACAACTGGCTTTAGTACTTCTTCCCAGCAATCTTCTATGACTACTTAGATACTTTTGAATATGCATTGACAACTCAGATTAGCTCTAAGCTTGGAATTCACAGCCAGGTAACGAAACAGTTGAGGTGTTTGCTTTACATAAGGACCCGTGAAAGCAGATCGGCAACTGCTAAAATAAAAACCGGAACCCGGGCCAAGACCTCACCCTGATTCACACTAGCAAAATCTTAGAAATTCCCTTTATGTTTTTGCTAAAATCAACAATTAATGAAGCCAAACGTCTGACACTGATAACTGAGAAGCAGCATTTTTTTTTTCTTTTTCTTTTGGGATTTCAAGTCCAGAAAGACAAAGATATAATGTACTAATAGTGTAACCTTTTTATAAAAACAAAACCACTTAGATTAGCAATTATGCCAATTTGGGTCCTCTGAGAAGCAGATGCCAAGACAAGATTGGTTTTGCTAGCGATGTGTTGGGAGAAAAGACTGTGAAGGATAACGGGGTGGAAACAGGAGGTGGCAGACAGCTTTCAGACCATGTGTGCTGACCCGCCACCTGTGAAAGGAAAGAGGGAAGGAAGAACTGGGGAGAGCTCCTTAGACTGCAGCACATTTCTCAGAGGATCTTAACCAGGTCCACAGGAGTCCCTGAATGCAAAGGCTGCTTGTTGGAGGCAGCCTCTGTCCAGCAGGAAGGGGCTAGCACTTGTTCCCACCACAGTGCTCAGCCACTTGTGGCTTGATACCAATAGGGAGGCAGGCCCCAAGGATGCTAACTGGGGCTGGCAGTCAACTCTGCCCCCTTTGGCAGTTCCTCTTGGAGAGAGCTAAATGGTGCACTGCCACACCACCAGAGAAATATTGATCTCCAATATTGGATATTGTTTCAGATTTGAGGTTCAATTTACAAGCCCATATGCCCTTGTGTTTTTCTCCACACTAAGTGATTTGGTGAAGAAACTGTGTACTTATGTAAACCAATGTAGTGACCAGAGTCACACCACCAGATTCTATTAGTCTTGGCTCTGCCATTCTCTAGATGCTTCACTTACTTCAGCCTTAGTTTCCTCATCTGTAACATTGTTACGGATAATGATATCCACCTCGTGAGGTTGTGATCATTAAAAAGGATAACATGTGAGAGAGTGTTTCACAAAGATAAGATTGTTTGACCACTTTGTTCATATCCTGATGGTCCCACCTGATTTCTGGAATGCTAAAGAATTTCAAAGGCAGATAATGCCATGTTGAATTTTCTCAGCTATCAGCAAAATTTGGCATGAAAATCATATCTACCTATGAAAAGTTGCCTGAAACTCATTCTAGTTGAGCCCGTTTGCACATCAGTCAGGGCTTTCTTGCAGTTATTTCCTCTTACAGCACTTGTTCATTTCCAAGGAGGAATCCTTTACTCCACTCCAGCCTCTGTTCAATCAGTGTCTCCTCCTAGGCCTGCCTTCGCCAATAGCAGCTCCATCACCTTTTGCCCTCACCTTGCTTTGTTTTCCTTCATAGCGCATATCAGTTCTCGATGTTACAATGTTTACCTATTAGTGATGGTTGCCTTCTTTACTAAAACATAAGATTCATGAGGGTAGGGCTTCATCTGTTTCATTCACTATTATATCCTTTAGAATGCTACCTGGTGTCTAGTAAGGAACTGACTTTTTTAACTGAATGAAATTCACATGTGGTTTTCGAAAGGAATGAAATAGCACATAAGAAATTTTTCATGAATATCCTGGTCTACCTTAATGGTAAACGGGAGAGCAAGAAAGACGCTAATTATAGAATACCTCAGATGGGTCCTGCCTCTTCCTCAGTCAGACCTTTCACCGGAATTGCTGGCAAGAAGCAAATGGGCAGGTTTGGCACTCATCATTTTCCCTTACTCAGTTTCTCTAGGGGAGGTGGGCAAGGGTTTTGTAAAGACTCATGGTAATCATGTGGTAACACAAAACTGAATAAGAGCCCTGTCTAGCCTATCAATGGGACACTCAGCATTTGAGGGTCAAGAATGGTTCTGTCTGTTTTAGCTTGTCCTATAAGTCATGAGCAAAGACACAAGTTGTGGTGCAAAGAAGAGAAAATACTTGCTTTGTTTTCACCTAAAGGGCAAAACTGGCATCACAGAATGACTGATGCCTATTGCTTAGGTCTATCCAGCAAAAAAGGGGCTATCACTCAGGGAGGAAGCGTTGTTCGTCCTTCTCAGCATTCAAGCTGAGGGTCGTGTCAATCTAGAAATGTTGTAGAGGTGGTTTCTGGGTGAATATAGGGGGTTCAGACTAGGGGAACTTTGGAGTCCTTTCTCATTTACTGATTCTATGAATTTGAGTCTCCTCTGAGCTAACAAATTGTTTACTTAGAAAGTCAACAGAGAGAAAAAGGGACATGGGGTCATCGAGCACCCAGATGGAATGCAGTAAACTCTCATACTTGTTTATTTAAGACAACTCACTCTCGTCTTAGCCAAGAAATAATCTGTGGATCATCTTCAGTTTGTAACTGCCTTCAGAGTGATCTGTGTTTTCTGGGAGAGAGAAATCTTAACCCCAAATCCCCAGGACTCCAGGGATCCCCGCAGGTAGAGGGGAGACAGTCTGCCAAACACAGAACCCATCTGAGAAGAACCAAGGGCAGAGCTGAAATTCCAGCAGTCATCTCTCCTTAAAGGTGGCCCTTCTTGCCCCCATTCATGGAGGAGAGAGTTGGCCCCATTCACTCAGGAGCGCAAGTCTAATTCTCCTGATAATGTGGTGAGTAGACTGAGCAGAGGGCTGGGAGACAGAAGACCCAGGTTCTATTCCCAGCTCCACCTCTAATTCACTTTATGACCCTGGTCATGTTGCTTGACCTCTCTGGGCCTCAAATTCTTTTCCAGAAAATGAGAAGGTTGAGTTAAATGATCTGTGAGGCTCCTTTGTGTGTATGTGAAAATATGATTGGGGGATTCAAGGAAGGCTGGATACTTGTTCCCTTTTAGAGCTCTCTCTGAAACGCAGCTTAGCATTTGGCACCGGGGGTGGGAAACAAAACAGAGAATCAGCCTTGGGATGTGACAGACCTGTGGGCTGCCCGTCCTGTCTCCTTCATAGGGCTCTGGGGCGTCTCACATTTCCTAGAATGTAGGTGCCTCATGGAAGAGGGCAGAAGGCCTGGTGATGAAGCAGCAGATATTGTCAGCTGACTCCCCTGCCTTCCATCCCCCCACTGACCCCAGAGTGGTGAGTCACGCTTCATCCCCCGAGGTTCCTGGCGGCAGGCCCCACACAACTTCTTCAGCTTGTCGACACCCAGGATAGAATAAATCATCAGAGACCCATTTTTAGCCAAGAGTGAAAAATGAAGTCACCAGGAAAAGCAATAGAAGATGCCAATTAGGAATGCAAATAGGAAGCGAGGGTTTGTTGAAGGACAGGGTTATCTTCACAGCGAGCCAGTCCCAGGAAGGTTTCAGGCTCCTGGATCTGCAGTCTGAGCTTGCAGCATCTGGCGAGGAGGGCGGTGGGAAGAGGCCCACAGCTGGGGGGGAGTGACCACAACACTTCCTGCCCTCTTCCACTTTCAAAACCACATCAGCCAGCGGAGGGATCTGGGCTTCTTGCTCCAGGAAATGGATCTTAGAATTGTACCATCACAGGGAATTAGGAGGGAGATGCTGAATTCTCTAATCTAGTGACTTTCCTGTCTTTTGTTCTGTTTTATTTTAGGAGCAGAAGAAACGGGGAGGGGAGGGTTTGCAGCCTGCAGGCTGAGCCTCCCTCTCTTTTCCTTCCCTACTCTGGGCTAGACTAATTTGTCTCAAAGCCTCTTCCACTTTTACCATTCTGTAGTTCATTGTTAGGTTTGAAAATAACACATTCCAGCAGTGCTGAGCATGTGGGCAAATTCTGATGAAATAATACCATTCCAGTAGGAAGAAAAAAAACCCAGTTCTGTCACATTTATTAGCTGTGGGATCATACTTAAACATCAATTTCCTTATCTGTAAAATGGAGAAAATAATAGTACCTATCTCAGAAGGTCTTTGGGAGGGTTAAATTAAGACAATAAAGGTCAACTCTTGCTCAACGCAGTCCTGTCCGTAAACCTAGGCGATAGTGTTGCTGAGTAGAAAATAAAAAGGGACCCAAGGTCTCCTAGGAAGACAGTAGGAACGGGGTGCGGTTCCAAAGTCTGGGGGCCCATTCTGTTCTCTCTTGGTCTCCTGAAGGGACTCAGTGAATTCTTGGAGGAAACACCTTGCAACACGTTCCTGTGCAAATCTTGCAGGAAATCCGGGGGTTTCTCCCTGGACTCGGTTGGCTTTAAGTAGCCCCTTCTCCTGGCCTCGTGTATGCCCCATATCAGGAGAGAGGACAGCTTCAGAAAACGTGATAGGATCCAAAGAGGGAGGTAGCAACTTGTTTATTCAGCCATTCATTTATTCACTCATTAATCCAGCAAAGACTCTGTACCCATCTGTACCTGGCAGTGCACCCAGGGCTGGGAGGATTCAGAGATGACTGAGCCTGGGCCTTTCCCTCAGCAGCTGTGGGGAGGGGCCAGCTTCCTTCGGGCTCAGCCTTTTTCTCAATTTCCACCTTCCCTCCTCCCTCTCCTGCCCATTAGTCTTGGGCTCTGATGATTTTAACTTGAAAATGACCCTTATATCCATGGGCCTCTTCCTCCTAGGCTTCTACTTGAAACCCCAGAAGTGGGTGAGATTGCCAAAGGACAGAATATGCAGAAAAGAGAATTTGCATCAGTGTGAAATCTTGGGAAATGTGTACATATGGAAGAAGGATGTAGAAAAAAAAAAAAAAAAAGGCTGTGGAGGGGGTAGGCACTGGTGGATGTCCAGGTGTTCCACAGGGGGTGGGGGAGCCCAGCTGAGGCTGCTGGAGGATGGGTAGCCTGGGGAGGAGCACACAGGAGCAGGTAGGTGTGTGCTTTTAAGAAAAGGGGACTGTCTAAGCAGGTGGTCAGCCTCAGGCTACAGAGAGGGCAGTGGACAGGATTCGGTGGCCAGAAATTCTCGGGCCTGGATGATTCTCAGAAGTCCAAGCTGGGGAGCAGCATCAGGTTTCAGGCTCCTGCCTCTGGCCAGATCCCAGGCCCCGCAATGAGGCGGAGTTCTGCCGAGAACAAGACAGTTTCTAGTTCCAAAGAGGTGGAACAGGATAAGGATTCCATTTCCCACACTGGGCATTCGGTTAGGGCCAGCCCAGCAGAGAGGGAGCTGGCCTGCAGGCATCGATCTGGTGGCCTCAGCTGGGGGAGAACAGGTCTGGCAGGGGTTGGGAATTAGGCTGGACTGATGTTCCCAGAGAAAGGTAAACACAAGGAAGTACGTCTGAGGTGGAATTGATTAACTGGGTTGTTGGGCTAGATTGACTGGAAGATTGTGACCTTTGCCTTTGATATCATCAGGGGCCAACCACAGGGAGTATCTTCTCATTCAGACACAAGTGCAGAGACTATAGCCCCACCAGACAATATTTTACAATTGACAGATGTCTGTGTCTGTGATTGATCTGGTCCTCATCACAACCTTGTGCACTAGGAAGGGGACGTCACATTTTCTCCTTTTTGCACATTAAGAAACTGGGTCACAGTCAGAGAGGGAAACTTGCCTGAGAAGGCAGCTGTGGGCCAGGAGCCAGGATGGGCATTCAGGGGCAGGCTCAGGCTGAAGTTCCCTGGGGCCTCGCCTGTCTTTTTTGGGTTTTTTTTTGGCAAAAGGAGGATAGTAGTTGAAGGTAGATTTTAGGTCCTGCCCCTTCCCAACTTGTGTGATCTTGGGCAAGTTGCTTACTCTCTCAGAGCTTCCATTTCCTCATTTTTAAAGTTAATTAATGAATTAGTTAATTAAACACATAAAATTGACATGTCATAATTGTACATATTTATTGGGGACACAGGAATATTTCACACATATATACGATGTGTAATGATCAAATCAGAGTAATTAGCATATCCATCACCTCAAAGATTTATCATTTCTTTGTGTTAGGAACATTTAAAATTCTCTCTTCTAGCTATTTGAAAATATACCATAGATTTTTATTAACTACAGTCACCCTACAATGCTATAGAACACCAGAACTTATCCTTCTATCTATCTGTAATTTTGTGTCCATTAACCAAACTTTCCCTATTCTCCCCTTCCTCCTACTCTTCCTACCCTCAAAGAACTACAATTCTACTTTCTACTTTCATGAGCTCAACGTTTTTGGCTCCCATATATGAGTGAGAACATATAATATTTATCCTTCTGTGCCTGACTTATTTTTCCTAACATAATGTCCTCCCAGCTTATCCATGTTCCTGCGAATGACGAGATTCCATCCTTCTTTATGGCTGACTAATATCCCATTTTGTGTGTGTGTGTGTATATATTATATATAAAACATATAAACATATAAAAACATATATGTTATATGTTATAAAACATAAAACATATAAAAACATATAAAACATATTACATATAATATAATATATATGTAATATGTTTTACTTACCTATTTATCTGTTGATGAACACAAGCTGATTCTATACATTGGCCACTGTGAATAGTGCTGCAAATAAACAAGAAGGTGCAGATATCTCTTTGATATACAGATTTTCTTTCCTTTGGGTAAAAATCCAGCAGTACGATTCCTGAATCATACAGCATTTCTGTTTTTAGTTTTTTGAGGCACTTTTGTACTGGTTTCCATAATTGTTGTACTAATTTACATTCCCACCAATAGTGTGCAAGACTTCCTTTTTCTCTGCAATCTCACCGATGTTTGTTATTTTTTGTCTTTTTCATAGTAGCCATTCTAACTAGGGTGAGATGATATCTCATTGTGATTTTGATTTATATTTCTCTGATTATTAGTGATACTGAGCATTTTTTCATATACTTTTTAATCATATATGTGTCTTCTTTTGATAAATGTGTATTCAGATCCTTAGACGACAGGATCTTATATATAGAAAAATCTAAATACTCCACCAAAAGACTGGTAGAACTGATAGATAAATTCAGTAAAGTTGCAGGATAAAAAATCATTATACAAAAAAAAAAAAAAAAAACATAGCATCTCTATACACCAGTAATAAACTAGCTAAAAAGCAATCCCGTTTAAAACAGTTACAAATAAATAAATAAATAAAACACCTAGAAATACGTTTAACAAAGGAAAGATCTCTACAATGGAAATTATAAAACACTGATGAAAGAATGGAAAGGATGTAGAAAAATGGAAAGATATCCAATATTTATAATTGGAAGAATTAATATTTTGAAAATGAACACACTCCCCAAACCAATCTACAGATTTAATGTAATCATTATCAAAATACCAGTGACATTCTTCAAATAATAGAAAAAGTAATCATAAAATTTGAATGAAACCACAAAAGGCCCTAAATAGCTAAAGCAATCCTGAGCAAAAAGAGCAAAGTTGGAGACATCACATTACTTGACTTCAAACTATACTACAAAGCTATAATAACCAAAACAGCATGGTACTGGTATAAAAGTAGACTACAGACCAATGGAACAGAATAGATAATCCAGAAATAAATCCACATATTTACAGTCAACCAATTTTTGAAAAAGGTGCCAAGAACATATATTGAGGAAAGCATAGCCTCTTCAATAAGTGGTGCTGGGAAAACTGCTTATACATATGGAGAAGAATCAAACTAGACCCTTATTTCTCATCATATGCAATAATCAAATAAAAAATGAATTAAAAACTTAAATGTAAGATCTGAAACTACAAAACTACTAGGATAAAACATAGGAGGAAACCTTATTGACATTGTTTTGGGCAAAGATTTTATGAGTAAGACTTAGAAAGTATAGGAAACAAAAGCAAAAATAAGACTGGACAGCATAGTGACACTCTATCTCTACAAAAATAAAAAAATTGGCTGGGCCTAGAGGCATGTGCCAATATTCTCAGCTACTTGGGAGGCTCAGGTGGGAGGATCACTTGAGCCCAGGAAGTTGAGGCTGCAATGTGCTATGATCACACCACTGTGCTCTGGCCTGGGTGACAGAGTGAGACCTTGTCTCAAAAAAAAAAAAAGTAAAAATAGACAAAGGGGATTATATTAAACCCAAAGGTTTCTGTATACCACCAGCAACAACAACAATAACAAAATAAAGAAAGAACTTCAGAGTTTGAAGACCAGTCTTTTGAATTAACCCAATCTAAAAAAAAAGAAAGAAAAAAGAATTTAAAAAATGAGCAAAGTCTTTGAGAAATATGGGATTATGTAAAGCAACCAAACCTGTAAATTATTGGCATTTCTGAGAGAGGAGAAAAATCAAACAATTTCAAAAATGTATTTGAGGGAATAATTCAAGAAAACTTCCTTAATCTTGCTAGCAAGGTAGACATCCAGATATGAGAAATCCAAAGAATACCCATGAGATACTAAACAAAATGAATATCACCAAGACATATAGTTACAGGAATCTCCAAGGTCAGTGCTAAAGACAGAAACCTTAAAAGCAACTAGAAAAAAACGTCAGATGTACTAAGGGAATTCCATTAGGCTAACATTGGACTTCTCAGCAGAAATCTTATAAACTAGGAGAGACTGAGGTACTATTTTTAGCATTCTTAAAGAAAAGAAATTTCCACCAGGGATTTCATATCCCATCAAAGTAAGCTTAATAAATGAAGAAATAAAATCTTTACCAGACAAACCAGCATTGAGGGAATTCATTACCACTAGACCAGTATTACAAGAGATCCTTAAGGAAGTTCTAAACATAGAAACAAAAGAACAATACCTGCTACCACAAAAATACACTTAAGTACATATCCTATAGACCCTATAAAAGCAAAAACAATAGAAACCACAAAACAAACAGCTAACAACATCATAATAGCACCAAAACCTCACATATCAATGTTAACCTTGAATGTAAATGGTCTAAATTCTTCATTTAAAAGGCACAGAGTAGCAAGTCAGATGAAAAAGCAAGACCTATCCATCAGGTGTTTTCAAGAGTTACCTCTCACACATAATGATACCCATAAGCTAGAAGTAAAGGGTTGAAGAAAGTTCTGCCACACAAATGGAAAACAAACAAAAAAGCAAGGGTCACTATTCTTATATCAGATACAATCAACTTTAAGCCAACAACAGTAAAAAAGGACAAAGAAAGACATTACATAATGATAAAGGTTCATTTGGTTAGAAGACTTAACTATCCTAAATATGTATATGCACACAACATAGGAGCACCTAGAATCATGAAGCAAGCACTTCTAGACCCATGAAAAGACTTAGACAGATACACAATAATAGTGGGGGACTTCAGCACCCCATTGGCAGCATTAGACAGATCACTGAGGCAGAAAACTGACAAAAAAATCTCTGGACTTAAACTTGACATCAGACCACTTGGACCTAATAGACATCTCCACCTATTAAACACATAATATACATTCTTTTAATCTGTCCAAGGAATATACTCCAAGATTGACCACACACTCAGCCATAAAGCAAGTCTCAATAAATTTTGAAAAGCCAAAATCATACCAGTCATACTCTTGGGCCACAGTGGAATAAAAATAGAAATAAACATCAAGAAGTTCTCTCAAAATTACATAACTTGCTCCTGAATGACTTTTGGGGTAAACAATGAAATCAAGGCAGAAATAAAAAAATTATCTGAAGCAAATGAAAACAGAGACACAGCATACCAAAATCACTGGAATGCAGCAAAAGTAATGTTAAGAGGAAAGTTTATAGTGCTAAATGCCTACCTCAAAGAGTTAGATCTCAAATTAACAATCTAACATCACACCTAGAGCAACTAGAAAAACAAGAACCAACCAACCCCAAAGCTAGTAGAAGAAAAGAAATAACTAAAATCAGAGTAGAACTGAATGGAATTAAGACTCCAAAATCCATACAAAGTATCAATGAAACCAAAAGTTAGTTTTTTGAAAGGATAAACAGGATTAACAGACCACTAGCTAGATTAACAAAGAAAAAAAAAAGAGATATCCAAATAAGCACAATCAGACACAAAAAAGTGACATTATAACTAATCCCACAGAAATACAAAAGATTCTCAGAGATTATTATGAACACCTGTATGACACAAACCTAGAAGAAATGGATAAATTCATGGAAATACACAATGTCCCAAGACTGAATCAGAAAGAAATTGAAACCCTGAACAGATCAACATCAATTTCCAAAACTGAATGAGTAATAAAAAACCTACAAGCTAAAATAAGCCTAGATCAGATAGAGTCATAGCCAAATTCCACCAGACCTACAAAAAAGAGCTGGTAACAATTCTACTGAAATCATTTCAAAAAAATGAGGGGAGGGAATTCTCTCTAACTCATTCTACAAAGCCGGCATCACCCTGATACCAAGACTGAGCAAAGACGCAACAAAAAAAGAAAACAACAGGCCAATATCCCTGATGAACATAGACACAAAAATCCTCAACAAAATGCTAGCAAACCATATCCAGTATCACATCAAAATGTTAATTCACCATGATCAAGTAGGCTTCATTCCTGGGATGCAAGGTTGGTTCAACATAGGCAAATTAATAACTGTGATTCACTACATAAGCAGAATTAAAAACCAAAACCATATGATCATCTCAATAGATGTAGAAAAAGCTTTTGATAAAATACAACATCTCTCATCACTAAAACCCTCGAGAAACTAGGCACTGAAGGAACATACCTCCAAATAATAAGAGCCATCCATGACAAACCCACAGCCAGCATCATACTGAACAGGCAAAAACTGGAAGCATTTCCCTTGAGAACTGGAACAAGACAAGTATGCTCACTCTTACAACTCCTATTCAACATAGTACTGGAAGTGCTAGCTAGAGCAATCAGGAAAGAGAAAGAAATAAAATGTATCCAAATAGGAAAAGAAGAAGTGAAACTACCTCTTTTCATGGACAATATAATTCTATACCTTGAAAACCTTAAAGACTTCACCAAAAGGCTCCTGGAACTAATAATAAACAACTTTAGCAAAGTTTAAGAATACAAAATCAATGTATAAAAATTAATAGCTAATATATACCAATAATATTCTATATACCAATAGTATTCAGGCTGAGAGCCACACCAAGAACACAGTCCCATTTACAATAACCACAAAAAATAAGATGCCTAAGGGATACATCTGTATACCCTGGAATACAGATGTATCCCTTAGGCATCTTATTTTTTTTCTACAGACGTGTTCCTAGGTAGAAACATCTCTCCAAGAACTACAAAACACTGCTGAAAGAAATCACAGGTGACATAAACAAATGGAAAAACATTCCATGTTCATGAATTGGAAGAATCAATATCATGAAAATGATCATACTGCCCAAAGCTATCTACAGATTCAATGCTATTCCTATCAAACCATCAATGTCACTTTTCAGAGAATTGGAAAAAACTATTCTAAAATTCATAGGGAACCAAAAAAGAGCCTGAATATCTAAAGCAATCCTAAGCAAAAAGAATAAAGCCAGAGGTTCAAATTATAGTCTAAGGCTACAGTAACCAAAACAGCATGATACCAGTACAAAAAAAGACACAGACTAATGGAACAGAATAGAGAACCCAGAAATAAAACCATACACCTGTAGCCATCTAAACTTCAACAAAGTTGACAAAAAATAAGCAATAGGGATGACTCCCTGTTCTACAAATGGTGCTGGGATAGCTGGCTAGCCATTTACAGAGAATGAAAACTGGACCCCTACTTTTCACAATATATACAATTTAATTCAAGATGGATTAAAGATTTAAGTGTAAGACCTTAAGCTATAAGAATCCTAGAAGAAAAGCTACGAAACATTTTGGACATGGGTCTTGGGAAAGAATATATGACTAAGTCCTCAAAAGCAATTGCAACAAAACCAAAAATTGACAAATGGAATGTAATTAAACTAAAGAGCTTCTGCACAACAAAAGAAACTAACAGAGTAAACAGACAACCTACAGAATGGGGGAAAGTCCTCACAAACTATGCATCTGACAAAGGTCTAATATCTAGAATCGAAAAGGAACTTAAACGAGTGAACAAGCAATAAACAACCCTATTAAAAATGAACCAAAGACATAAACAAACACTTCTCAAAAGAAGGCATACAAGTGGCCAAAAAGCATATAAAAAATGTTTCACATCACTAATTATCAGAGAAATGCAAATCAAAACCACAATGAGATACCATCTCACACCAGTCAGAATGGTTATTATTAAAAAGTCAAAAAATTCCAGATGTTAGCAAAGCTGTGGAGAAAAGGGAACTCTTATACACTGTTGATGTGAATGTAAATTAGTTCAGCCACTGTGGAAAGCAGTTTGGAGATTTCTCGAACTTAAAACAAAACTACAATTTGACCCAGCAATCCCCTTACTGGGTATATATCCAAAAGAAAACAAATTATTCTACCAAAAAGACACATGTACTTGCATGTTTATTGCACCACTATTTACAGTTGCAACATCATGAAATTAGCTTAGGTGCCCATCAACAGTGGATTGGGTAAAGAAAATAAATATGGTATGGAGTATTATGCAGTCATAAAAAATGAAATTATGTCTTTGCAGCAACATGGATGCAACTGGAGGCCATTATCCTAAGCCATTTAATACAGGAACAGAAAGCCAAATACAGTATGTCCTCACTTGTACGTGGGAACTAAACATTGGGTACTTATGGACATAAAAATGGCAACAATAGACACTGGGGACCACTAGAGGTGGGAGGGAGGAAGAGGGGCAAGGATTGAATAACTAACTGTTGGCTACTATGTGCAGTACCTGGGTAGCAAGATCATTTGTATCCCAAACCTCAGCATCATGCCATATACCCAGGTAACAAACCTGCACATGTAGTCTCTGAATCTAAGATAAAAGCTGAAAAAGATTAAAAAATTAGAAATACTCACCTAAGATTTTTTTGAAAATAACTTTCACATGGCTTATATAAAAAATAAGAACTGAAAAAAGCAAAAATAGACAAATGGGATTATATTAAACTAAAAATCATCTGCACACCACAGGAAGCAATCAACAGAGTAAAGAGACAACATGTAGGATGGGAAGAAATAATTGCAAACTATTCATCCAACCAGGGATTCATATCCAGAATATACAAGGAACTCAATAGCAAAAAAAAATTCATTTATAAAGTGGGATAGTAGTGCCAACTCTTTCTGTTTTTGACCTCAACTCTCCAGCAATTCCTCAGGGCTCAGTTCTGGGTTCTCTACTCCTCCCAGAACAATCCTCCCATCTTTGTACTCACATCTGTTACCTAAAAACATCTGAACTTTGATGTAACTCCAGTTTGAAAGATTCTTATTAGCTCTAGACCAGGCTTGTCTAACCTGTGGCCCACAGGTCACATGTGGCCCAGGACGGCTTTGAATGTGGCCCAACACAAATTTATAAACTTACTTAAAATATTATGAGATTTTTTGTGTGATTTTTTTTTTTTTTAAATTTTTTTAGCTCATCAGCTATGGTTAGTGTTAGTGTATTTTATGTGTGGCCCAAGACAATTCCCCTTCTTCCTGTGTGGCCCCCAGGGAAGTCATAAGATTGGACACCCCTGCTGAGATCTATATTTTCAGCTGCCAACCCAGCTTTTACCTTTGGATCTCTCAGGTGCCTCAAATTCATTATGTACCAAATGGAATTTTATCCTCTCTTCCTCCCAAAAGCTCCTTCTTTAGAGTTCCCTGAATCAGTGAATGGTACCGCAGCCACTCGGTTGTTCATGTCAAAATCAGTGAGTTACCATTGATGTCTTTCCTTCCCTCAACTTCTAGACTTCATCAATTGCCAAGTTCTGTGAATCCTAACTCCTAAATATTGCTCATTTCTTTCCATCTCCTCTGCCTTTTAAAGACACTTGATGTCTACTCAAGTCTAGTCAAGTCTTCTTCTCCTCCCACTTGGAGATCTGCAACATCTTCCCAGGAGACTTCATCTGATTCACTCTTGCATGCTCTCATTCATTCTTTTCACAAAAGTCAGAGCAATCTGAAAAAAAAAAAATCATAATTGTGTTATACCATCCCCATGGCTCAACTTTAATGGCCATATTTATTTTATATAACATAAAATTTACTATCCCAACCATTTTTAAGTATACAGTTTAGTAGTAGTAAGTATATTCACATTTTTGTGCAACCAATCTCCAGACCTTTCTCATCTTGCAAAACTGAAACTCTTTACTTATATAACAAAAACTCCCCATTCTCTCTCCCTCCAGCTCCTGGCAACCACCATTCTACTTTCTCTCTCTACGAATTTGACTACTCTGAGTATCTCATATAAGTAGAATCATACAGTATGTATCTTTTATGACTGTGTTAGTTCACTTACCATTATGTCCTCAAGGTCATCCATGTTGTAGCATGTGTCAGAATTTCCTTCCTTTTAAAGGCTGCATAATATTCCACTGTATGCATAAAATACATTTTATCCACTCATCTGTAGATGAATACTTGGGTTGCTTCTACCTTTTGGCTGTTGTGAACAATGCTTCTATAAACATGGTACACAATAACTTTTTGAGAACCCCCCCTTTCAATTCTATTTCATGTATACCCAGAAATGGAATTGCAGGATTATGTGACAATTCTATTTTTACTCTTCTGGAGAACCACCATACTTTTTTATATATCAGTTGTGCCATTTGACATTCTCACCAACAGTGCACAAAAATTCTAGTTTCTCCACACCCTTGCCAACATTTGTTATTTTCTGTTTGTTTTGATAGTAGCCATCCTTATGGGTTGCAGCATTTGTAGATTCCACTGTTGATTTTCAACATAGACAATCGTTTTGTCCTCCACATTAAAGGTGATTGTGCTGTAAAGTGGTATCTCATTGTGATTTTGATTTCTGTTTCCCTCGTGATTGGTAATGTTGAACATCTTTACGTTTGTTTATTGGATACTTGTATATTTTTGGAGAAATGTCCATCTAGGTCCTTTGTCAATTTTAAAATCATTATTGTTGTTGAGTTGTAGGAGTTCCTTATCTATTTTAGATATTAACTCCTTATCAGATACATAATTTGCAAATAATTTTTCCTATTGTGTGGTTTGCCTTTTCACTCTGATAATTGTGTCCTTTGATGGACTTTGGTGGCTTTGTACCAGTCCTAAGATAAAAGACCCCAATCCTTCGTAATTCAACTTTAGTTTATATCTCTAGTCTCATGGAGCACCCTTTTGATTGTTGGGCTGCAACCACTAGCCTTTTAAGCTCTTTTCCTCTTCTGTTTGTTTGGTCCTTTGCCTAGAGCATCTGTAAATTATTGGTTATTACCATGATCATGAGTATCTGATCAAGGATTGCCTCTTCTACTAGACAGCAGACTCTGTGAGGCAGGAACTATGCCTGGGGCCAGCTTACTCATTAGCAGAGTAGGCACAGTGCCTTGGGCCATCATTCTTTTCGGGGTTCACAAAAATGTTTTAATTTCAATTGTTAAAAAAATCAGTTACAAAAAGAATATAATAATAATAGAGAATAAATCCAGCTTGGATTATATTTGTCTTTATACCAACACAGTTGTAAAATATAAACTTATAAATTTATTTGTTTTTTTAAATAAAGGAAGGAACCCAAACAGGCTAAAGGGCTTAGGACCCACACAAGTTAAAATGCAACCTTGATTATGCCTGTTTAGTTCTTGCCTGTGTCCCCATTTGGACTATTGTAAGGCCTCACACGCACTAGACAGTCAACTAACATGCATCAAACGAATGGAGGAATGAGAATAGCAAAAAAGAGGGATCTGCAGTTAGTGTATAGAATCTATTTAACACTGATTCTTTGAAATAATACCATAGCTCTTAGTTATAAGAGGCAGAGGACACTGAATTTCTTTCTGTCTTTGCCCAAGGGTGCTCTGTTCTATTGGTTTTGAAAGATTTTAGAAAGAGATCTACAGAGAGCCAAGACCTAGCTTTAACACCTGAATTCAGCCTTATTGTCTATGGTTCTTTAAAAACTGAGCCTGCACACTCCGGGAAGGTCTGATACCGAGGCAATGTTTTCTCCCTCTTTTTTTTTCTTTCACTATCTTAACATTTTTAAAACACAGCTTGATTGAGGTGTAATTGTCATGCAATAAACTGCACATATTTAAAGTGTACACCTTGGTAAGTTTTGATATATGTACATGCCCCTGAAACCATGAAGATAATGAACATATCCATCACGCCCTAAAATTTTCTTTGAAGTCAGGTGGCTCCTTTAACTATGTTCTTTTTCAGATTTGTTTTATTCTAGATTCTTGAGAATCAGCTGGTAATTTCTTCAAAAAAAGCCACGTGGGATTTTGACTGGGACTGCTTTGGATCTACATCGTTTTGAGGAGAATTGACATCTTAACAATATGATGCCTTTTGACCCATAAACATGATATCTCTCTCCATTTACTTAGATCTTTAATTTCTCTCAGCAATATTTTATATCTTCTGGTATATAGGTATTTCACATAATTTTTCAAATTTATCTCTAAGTATTTTGATTTTTGATGCTGTTATAAATGATAGTTTTTGAATTCTAAGTTTTGATTATAGCTTGTATATAGAGATACAATTGGTTTTGCATATTGATCTTTTGTCCTACAGTCTTGCAAACCTCACTTATTAGGTCTAGTAGCATTTTTAGATTCCATTGTTGATTTTCAATGTGGACAATTGTTTTGTCCTCCACATTAAAGGTGATTGTGTTGTCCTTCTTTAAATTATCTTTGCTGGGAGGTTGGTCTAAATTACATATTGTGCCTGTCTGAAAATACAAATGATGTTCTCTGCAGTGAAGAGAGGGAGCTTAGTCTCATTGTACAATCAATCTGCGTTTGAATCAATAGCTTCCAGTCCATCTTGAGCCCATATGTGTAGGCCACAGTGATTTTCTGGCTTCTCACCCTGGCAGTCTTGGTACCTTGGTGCCCGGAGAGCTTCGTGCTGTTTGCAGAAGTGCATTTCACCGTGCAATCTGTCCTCCAGACTCTGTATAAATGTCAGATATTATTAATCTTAGCACTTTTAGCAACATCCCTCTCTACACGTGGTAAAGTTTTCGTTTCTCATATGCTGAGATCACAATATCATAGCACCCTCATCTGAAGGTGATTCGGCATTAATAAAACCCTATCATGAATCTATACCTCCTTTCTCTGTATTCTCTGGCTCCTTCCACACTCATCCCAACTCCTTCCCATGGACTTTCTCTGACTTAACACTTTTTTAAAACATCTTTTCATTTTCGGGTGCCGAAAAGTTTAGAGTCAACCCTTAGCAAGGGCACAGAACTTCTTGACATGCATTTTTTGTAAAGGCCTCATTCCTGGCTCTGTTTATGTTTCCGTCTCATTTTCCCTTTGTCTCTTCTTTCTTGTCTACTATTGATTTATGTTCTTTTGGTATATTTTACCTATGTTTGTGAGTCAACCCAAATTCTTTCTGAAAAAAGGCAAGATATAAATTACAGTTGACCCTTGAACAATGTGAAGATAAAGGTACTGACCCCCCGTACAGTCAAAAATCCACATAAAACTTTTGAGTCTCCAAAAACTTAACTAAAAATAGCCTACTGTTGACCAGAAGCTTTACTGATAACATAGTCGATTAACACATATTTTGTATGTAATATATATTATATATTATATTCTTGTAATAAAGTAAGCTAGAGAAAAGACAATGTTATTAAGAAAATCGTACAAACAGAATACTGTAAACACTTCTATGCACATAAACTAGAAAATCTAGAAGAAATGGATAAATTCCTGGACACATACACCCTCCCAAGACCGAACCAGGAAGAAACTGAATCCCCGAATAGACCAACAATGAGTTCTGACATTAAAGCAGTAATAGCCTATAAACAAAGAAAAGCCCGTGACCAGATGGATTTATAGCTGAACTCTACCAGAGGTATAAGGAAGAGTTGGTACCATTCCTACTGAAACTATTCTGAAAAATTGAAAAGAGGAAAGCCTTCCTAACTCATTATATGAGGCCAGCATCATCCTGATGCCAAAACCTGGCAGAGATACAACAATAACAAAAAAAAAAAAAAAAAAAAAGAAAAAAGAAAAAACTTCAGTCCAATATCCTCTATGAACATCAATGTAAAAATCCTCAACAAAGAACTGGCAAACCAAATCCAGCAGCACATCAAAAAGCTTATCCACCATGATTAAGTAGCCTTCATCTCTGGATGCAATGCTGGTTCAACATATGCAAATCAATAAATATGATTCATCACATAAAAAAACAAAGACAAAAACCACATGATTATCTCAATAAACAGAGTAAAGGCCTTTGATAAAATTCAACATCCCTTCATGTTAAAAACTCTCAATAAACTAGGTATTGAAGGAACATATCTCAAAATATTAAGAGCCATTTCTGATAAACCCACAGCCAATATCATACTGAATGGGCAAAATCTGGAAGCATTCCTCCTGAAAACTGGCACAAGACACAGTTGTCCTCCTACCACTCCTATTCAACATAGTATTGGAAGTTCTGGCCAGGGTAATCAGGCAACAGAAAGAAATAAAGGCATTCAACTAGGAAGAAAGGAAGTCAAACTATCTTTGTTTGCAGATGACATGATCCTATACCTAGAAAGCCCTATTGTCTCAGTCCAGTTCTTAAGCTGGTAACCAACTTCAGCAAAGTCTCAGGATACGAAATCAATGTGAAAAAATTGCTAGCATTCCTATACATTCAACAACAAGCCAGCTGAGAGCTAAATCATGAATAAAGTCCCATTCACAACTGCCACAATAAGAATAAAATACCTAGGAATATAGCTAATGAGGGAAGTGAAGGATCTCTTCAAAGAGAACTAGAAACTGCTCAAAGAAATCAGAGATGACACAAATGGAAAAACATTCTATGCTTATGGATGGGAACAATCAACCTCACGAAAATGGCCATACTGCCCAAGGCAATTTATAGATTCAGTGCTGTTACCATTAAACTACCATTGACATTCTTCACAGAATTAGAAAAAACTATTATAAAATCCATATGGAACAAAAAAGCCCGAATAGACAAGGCAATCCTAAGCAAAAAGAATAAAGCTGAAGGCATCGTGTTACCTGACTTCAGACTATACTTTAGGGATACAGTAACTGAAACAGCATGGTACTGGTACAAGAACAGATACAAAGACCAATGGAATAGAACAGAGAACCCAGAAATAAGACTGCACACCTACAACTATTTGAGCTTCAACAAACCTGACAAAAGCAAGCAATGGGGAAAGGATTCCCTATTTAATAAGTGGTGCTGGGAGAATTGGCTAGCCATATATGGAAAATTAAAATTGGACCCCATCCTTACACCATATACAAAAATCAACTCAAGATGGATTAAATACTTAAATGTAAAACCTCAAACTATAAAAACCCTAGACGAAAATCTTGGCAACACCATTCAGGACATAGGCATGGGCAAAGTTTTCATGATGAAGATGCCAAAAGCAATTGCAACAAAGCAAAAATTGACAAATGGGATCTAATTAAAGAGCTTCTCCACAGCAAAAGAAACTATCAACACAGTAAGCAGACAACTTACAGAATGGAAGAAAATTTTTGCAATCTATGCATCTGACAAAGTTCTATTATCTAGCATCTTTAAGGAACTTAAACAAATTTACAAGAAAAAAACAACCCCATTAAAAAGTGTGCAAATAACATGAACAGACACTTCTCAAAAACGGCATACTTGTGGCCAAGAAATACATGAAAAAATGCTCAACATCACTGATCATTAGAGAAATGCAAATCAAAACCACCAGCTGGGTTTAATACCTGGATGATGGGTGACCTGTGCAGCAAACCATCATGGCACACGTTTACCTATGTAGCAAACCCGCACATCCCGCACATATACCCCTGAACTTTAAATGAAAGTTGGATATTAAAAGAAAATCATAAGAGAAAATATATTTACTATTAATATAAATTAATGTAAATGAATATTAAATGAATAGTATTGCAAGAATATTAAATGAATAGTAAATGAATAGTAAATGAATCACCATAAAGGTCTCCATCTTTGTAGTTTTCACATTGACTAGGCTGAGGAAGAAGACAACGAGGAGAGTTTGGTCTTGCTGTCTCAGGGTTGGCAGAGGCAGAAGAAAATCTTTGTCTAAGTGGAGCCATGCAGTTCAAACCTGTGTTATTGAAGGGCTAATTGTAATTGAGTAAAATTACTCTTAGAAGAGTATTTTCTGGCTGTTTTGAGTGGTGCTTTTTAGCGGTAAATTTGGTGAGAGGGGACTTTTCCTCTGGAGGACATGCTTCCTTTTGTCAACTGCTTCCACTCATATTCTCAGAGTCAACAGTGAGACTTTTTAAAGCTGTTCACAACAATATAATTTGTTACCCTTTTGAAAGGCTTTTCCTTCTTGCACCTTTCCTGCCTTCATCATGGCACTTCTAACTTCCTGCCACCCAAATTTGAAACCTCAGGCTTCAAGCTAGTTTCCTGTATATAACTGGTCATCGATTTTTGTTAATTCTATCCTTAAAACAGCTTCTACATCCTCTCTCCTCATTCATTTCCTAGGCCATGACCTAGGCCCAGGTTTTTATCACCTGAGAACCACACCTGCCCATGATGAGGTCTCTTTACTTTCTATGTATAATTCAGAAACCATCTCATACCAGTGTCAGCTTGTTCTTTCTTGGACCATTAATCTCATCATGATGTCACCTTTCTTACAAACAACTGGTAGCTCACTATTATACATAATGGATATAATAGCTCACTATTATACACAAGATAGTGATAGTAATATTTTGGTAAGCGACTTCCTCATTTTATATCTTCATTCGATCCTTATATTGAGGAGATATATAGAGAGCCTCATATATATAAAAGGATGTACTATATATGATATATATTCTGCATTATATATTTCCTTAGTATATATCCTCATTTGATCCCTGTAATACAGTTATTTATTATTGTTAGCCATTGTCATGGATGTTGTGCCCTGCTGCCTACCTCCTCCTTCAAGATTGCTTGATTTTATCCCCAGCTACTGGGAAGATTGTTTCCTGACATCTCTCAGTGCATTTTCCTTTCTTGGCTGAAGTGAGACATCTCACTTCAGGTCATGCCCCTCCCCCAGGGAAGCAACATCCAATGACTGGTTGATGTGAGTCCATAAGGCCTGGCCTTCTCACCCCAATCTGGGCCACTCTGAAGGGTCATCCTAGCTCCAGAGCTCCCTGTGGGGTCAGCTGGAATCCTTGTTGCCTGCCTGGCAGCCCAGCTTCTCCCTCTGCCCAGCCCTACTTCCTTGTCTTGCCCCCGCAGTGTTGCTCTGCAGAGCATGCCCTAATAAACTTCCCACACGTTAATCTCCATCCCAGTGTCTGCTTCCTAGAGGACCCAACCTGTGACACCCACATTTCAAAGATGCGGAAACTGAGGTTCAGAGAGATTAGGTGACTTCCCCATCATGGGCCAGAAACAGCACAAGACCCAAATCAGAAGTCCTGGTCCTGCTACTCACTAGCAATGTGGTTTTGTTCACATGATTTAAGATCTTACCCTTAGTTCCCTCGTCTCTAAAATGGGTATCATGTGACCTGACTCACAGGGTTATCGCAAGTTATCTCATGAAGACATGCAGACCCAAGCACCTAGCACAGTGTCTGCCAGAGCGTAGACACCCCACCATCAGGGTCCTCAGCTGGTCAACAGCAGGGGCTGCCCTGGAAGGCTGCTCTCTGACTTTATTGCACAGTTGCTAAAAGAAAAAGAATGTGAGCCACACATGGAATTTAAAATTTTCGAGTAGCCACGTTAAAAAAGTAAAAGAGTTATGTTCATACTGTCCTGTAAAAATACATAAATAAAAGGAAAATAAAACAGGTGAAATTAACTTTAGAAATATATTCCATTTAACTCAATATAGCCAACATGTCATCTCAGCATGCAATCAATATAGAAAGTATTAGATATTCTTTTTTTTTTTTCCATATTAAATCTTTGAGATCTGGATGTGCTTTCTACCCACAGCACATCTCAGCTGAGGCTAGGTACATTTCAAGTGGTCAATGGTGATGCAATGAATAGCTGAGCTCGAGAGGCTCTGTGCCCTACCCACCCGTCCACCACACAGTACCTGTTCCCCACCTGTAGGAAGAGTTCCGCTGATTCAGTCCCCTCCTCACACATCTCGCCAAGTCTCCTTCCTACTTCCCAACGGAAGCCCGTGCCCTCAGCCCCTCTCTCTTGACCTTATCGTCTCTTTCCAGATTCCAGGCTGTAGCTCACATGGCTGACCCCACCTGTAATACCCCACCCTGAGCTACAAGACATGGGAGCATTAACAACGAAAGCAAAGGAAACAATTCCAACTAGATGGATGAATGGTAAATGCAAGTTTTTTAAAAAACCACAAAATTAAAAGCCAGCTGGGAATGGAAATCACAAATGTGGTAGAGAAGGAGTTAGTCTCAGTCTTTAAAGAGTTTCTACTTTGACAAGAAAAACACTAAAATATCAACATAGGAAAGTGGGTAGGGACATGAATAGACAGTTCACGAATAAGGGAATAAAAATGGCTCACAACATGTGGGTAAATGATCAGCTTTATCAGTGATCACAGAAAGGCAAATAATGACAATAAACTACTATTTCCCCTACTGCATCATGCAAAATTAAGACTAGGACATTACTCAAGGCTGGTGAGGGTGCAGGGAGAAAAGCGCAGAGCCCACGCTGTTGATGGGAGTACATTCCGGAAAGCCTTAAAATATTCATACACTTTACCCAGTAATTCCTCTTCCAGGAATCTTCTAGAGAAATAATCAGAAATGCAGACAAAGACATATGAGCACAGATGTTAATCAGAGTGTTATTTATTATTGCCAAAGCAGCCTAGATGCTCAGTACCGTAGAGATGGTATATGATTTACAGATTACTCAAACAATGGAAAACCAGGAAGTTACTTAAAAATGATGTTAAGATGTTTAATGATATGGGAAAAACTTGTATATAAAGTTAATTTTAAAAAACAAGATTATATATTCAATATGATCTCAACTTCATAAATGTTGCAAGAAAAAATGGCTATCTGGTAATTAAAAAGTGTTGGTTATTTTTGGTTGGTGTGACTTTAGGTGGTGGTTATTGTCTGCTTTATACATTTTTAAAGTAAAATGTACATATCAAAATGTGCACACCTTAACTGTACAATTTTGACAAATGAATACACCCATGTATCTTATGTCCCTATCATAATACAGAACATCTCCATCTGCCCAAAAGTTCCCTTGTGACCTGTTCCAATCCCCACTCTCCCTGCAAGGGGAATCCTCTATTTTCATTTTTTTTTTCCTTAAATGAGTGTGCTTGTTCTAGAACCTCATAGCAATGGACTCATTAAGTATGTATGCTTTGTGTGTATGGGTTCTTTAGCTCAGTATTATTTCCAAATTTTTTATGTTGTACTTGCCCAACACCAATAATTTTTTTTTTCTTTTTTTCTTTTCTTTTCTTTTTTTTTTTTTTTTTTTGAGACGGAGTCTCTCTCTGTCGCCCAGGCTGGAGTGCAATGGCTGGATCTCAGCTCACTGCAACCTCCAACTCCTGGGTTCACACCATTCTCCTGCCTCAGCCTCCCAAGTAGCTGGGACTACAGGTGCCCGCCACCACGCCCAGCTAATTTTTTATATTATTTTTTGCCATTCTCCTGCCTCAGCCTCCCGAGTAGCTGGGACTATAGGCGCTGGCCACCACACCTAGCTAATTTTTTTTGTGTTTTTTTTTAAGTAGAGTTGGGGTTTCACCGTGTTAGCCAGGATGGTCTCAATCTCCTGACCTCGTGATCCGCCCGCCTCAGCCTCCCAAAGTGCTGGGATTACAGGCGTGAGCCTCTGCACCCGACCTTCCTTTTTTTTTCAGATGGAGTCTGGCTCTGTCATCCCGGCTGGTGTGCAGTGGCGCAATCTCGGCTCACTGCAACCTCCACCTCCTGGGTTCAAGTGATTCTCCTGTCTTAGCCTCCCAAGTAGCTGGGACTACAGGCACCCGCAACCATGCCCGGCTAATTTTCATATTTTTAGTAGAGACAGAGTTTCACTATGTTGGCCAGGCTGGCCTCGAACTCCTGACTTCAGGTGATCTGCCCACCTTGGCTTCCCAAAGTTCTGGGATTACATGCGTGAGCCACCGCGCCCGGCCAAGAATTTTTAAAAGGGTTATTTCCTAAAAACAGGAAGCTCATTCTTGGACAGCCCACAACTAATCTATGATCACTCCTTTGAAGCTGCCTCCTTCAAGCCCTCTGCCCCACCGACCCACTGTGCCGAGCTTCTGTGCGCTGGGAGGCTGGGCTCCTAATCCCGGCACACACGGTCTTCTTGCAGATGCGGTTGTTGGGGGAAGCGGCGGTGCTGTGGCACCCTGGAAACCCTGCCCATAACTGCATGCGCGGAGACTGGACCCGCAGCAGATCTGAGTCTTGGCAGAATGCCTGCCTGTGGCTCTTCTCGAACACAAGAGCACGAGACAGTTGCAAAGAGCTGCTACAAGGGCATTTCTCACTCGTTTCCTTACATATACCAAGGGGGCCGTCCTGAGACGGCTGCTCCTCTCCTCGGGTTCTGATGAGGTATGAGGCCTTCTGTCTCCCCCTTAAGACGCTGCTGCAGGCCATAGGCTGCTTAGCCGCAGAGGGCTTTGGCTCCTCTACAATAGGCATCCCATCATTGGTGCTTCAGACATGTGGCCCCTTTTATTCTGGTGTCACCCTGTACAAGGGCCACAGGGACCTTGTACCTTTGGCTCCTCCTCCTCTCACTCTGCACAAATGGTAAATGGAGTCTGAATAGGCTTAGCTGTTTCTTTACCAGCTGAATCCTCTGTCAAGCTTGGCCTTGCCTTGAGCTTGGCAGTTGCCAGGTACACATCTTTGCTGGTTCCCTAGGGCTGCTGAAACGAAGTGCCATAAAGTGGGCGGTTTTCACAATAGACGTCTACTGTCTCACAGTTCTGGAGGCTAGAAGTCTGAGAACAAGGTGCCAGCAGGGCTGCTTCCTTCTAAGGGCTCTGAGGGAAGGATCCACGCCAGGCCTCTCTGCCTGGTGTGCGGGTGGCTGTCTTCTCTGTCTCTTCACATAGAGTCCCTGAGTGTGTGTTGGCATTGAAATTACCCCTTTGCATAGGACACCAGTCATATCGGATCACAACCTCATCTTAACTAATTCCATCTGCAGTGACCCTATTTCCAGACAAGGTCACATGCTGAGGTACTGGGGGTTAGACTTCACATAAAAATTTGAGGAAAATACAGTTCAACCATAGCAACATCTTTGTCCCCAACTAGACTGTAGGCTCCTGGGTCAAGAGAGTCTCAGTAAGTGCTGGACAAGTGTGTTCGGTAACAAAGAGAAGGAAGGGAACTGAATAAGGTCTTGTCAGGAGACACCTGTAGAGGGCCTGGGGTGGTCTTACCCCAGCGATACTCCGTCAGCCTTGTCATGACCCGGAACTGGCAGGGCTCAAAAAGATGGATAAAGGTGGTAAGGAAGACTCCCAGCTTACTGATTCACAATGGGGACATCCCTTTTAGGAACAGGACAGCTCTTTTCTCCCAGCCATGGCATTTATTACCTTCTCTGGGGATGGCCTCCTGGGAAGCCACACTGGTCGTGCTGGCTGAGAGCCTCAGGCGGGGGCCAAGGTGGAACCCCTGAGGACAGTTCACCCAGGTTCTGAGGGAACCTGAGGAGGAAACAGAGATGATATCATCCACCCCCAACATTACAGGTAAGGAAACGGAGGCAAGAGACTGAGTGAGTTGTCTACTTTTGGTGACAGGGTGACAACCCTGTGAGTGACAGAGCTGGGACAAAATCTCAGGTGTCCTGACCTCCTGTTGAGTGCTTTTACCATGCCGAGCTCTTCAGCCAACACTTCATGTTCCCTCAGACTCACTGTCCTCAGCGTAATGGAGCACATGCCTTCATGCCCCTCCCACAACAAGCGCTTCCTTGAAGCCATGGACGCACATGTCCCAGAGGAGGAGGGCAGGCTCCAGGAGCTGGTCAGAGAGGAATCTCCCAAACACCCTGCTCTGCAATGGACTCTGCTTGCCCCAGAAGTAGGAGGATTCCCAAACATGTCTATATCCAGGCATAGAATTTATTGTGGTCCTTGCACACCTAGTGGCAGCTTTCAGTCGAGAGACCAAGAAGCCAAGACTATGTTCCACAGTCAGCACTGCCTCCTGTGCTTTGTTTATGATTAAAGATAATCCATGTACAGAGGCTGCTTATAACGGGGTTTCATCCTGATAAACCCATTGTAAGTTGAAAATATCATCAAACATGCATTTAGTATACGGAACTTACTGAACATCAAGCTTAGTGTAGCGTACTTTAAATGGGCTCAGAACACTGACATTAGACTACAGTGGGGCAAAATCATCTAACACAAAGCCTATTTTATAATAAAATGTTGAAAATCTCAAGTAATGAATACTGTACCGAAAGTCACAAACAGGATGGTTGTATGGGTACTTGAAGTGTGATTTTTACTGAATGCCTCTTGCCATAGTAAAGCTGAAAAATTGTAAGCAAAACCATCACAAGTTGGGGACCATCCATACCTGTGTGTACATCGTAAGTTCCTTTGAGAGCCTTGTCCTTCGCCTTTGTATCTGATTCCTCTCTTCCAGTTCCTGGGTGGTATAGATGCTCAGTAAGAACATAGTTAGACAAACGCACCAATAAACTTATGGGAGAAGTTCCTACCTGCCATGAAGATGGGGTGGGAAGGGGAGGGGTCAGAATTGACGAATTAATTTCTTTTCTTCTCTACCAGAGTCTGTTCTTGAGTTTGCTTTTGGAATGCCTTTTCCTCTCTCCTGCCCTGCCCTCCCCTCCATTCAGCTCCCAGACAGCAGGCTTTGAAAGGGGGCTGTTCTTTAGGGAAAACTTTGAATTAACCCCACATATATTCCCAGAATTGTCAGGTTTTTTTCCAAAGTCTCTATTTAGAAATATCATAGGTTTACTCTTTTTTAAAACAATAAATTATCACTCTGAACCAACCCATAAAAAGAAACAGTGGGAGGGAAGGTGAAAAAATGAAACCCAACCACATCTTCGATGGGAAAGATGTTCCCATTGAAAGTCTTACTGGGACACCCAGTTTTCCTTACTGGAATGCTGAGGCTGACATTATCAAACACTGTGCCATTTGGAAGAGTTCATTAGTGCATTTGGGAATTTTCCAAGGGAAATTTCAGTGAATCAGAGGCTTCTGAGAAATGCATGATTCATAGTGAAGGGATCTACTGTTTTCTCACTGAAGGCTGATTCTTTAATGTCATGACATAATCTCCAAATCATACCTTAGTCTGATACCTTTCAAGATCTAGCAAATATCAACAGGCCACTCTCTTGGGTGCTCAGTGAGGCATAAAGAGAGGCTCTGACCCTTTAAGGAACATGCATGTCTATTCAGAACTGCTCCCAGCGTGTGTCTCTATTGTACTCTTTCTCTCTCTCTCTCTCTCTCTCTCTCTCTTTTTTTAACAGAGTCTGAAGACAGAGTTGAAAGAAACCACAGGGATTATCTGGACCCATCCATCTGTGGTGTTATTTCAGATACTGCCTCTCCTTGAGGTCTTTCCTAACTCAGCAGCCAAACTAATTACTCTTTGCTCTGAGCTCCCATGCACTTTGCATAGAGTCTGTTACAGCTTTTCCCAGAGTGCATTATAATTATTTGTTTGCATGTCTGTCTCCTGGGCTCCCAGGAACCAACATCATGTCATACTTAGGCTTGCATTCCACACTAGCTCCTAGCAGAGTTTTTGGCAAATAGTAGTTGCTCAACTGATGTCTGTTGAATGAGTTAAAAAGGACTCACTTTCTGCAGACAATAAAGCTGGGGACTCAGAGGGACAAGGTGCTTTGGGTAAGATAAAGATTTGTATCACTGCTTACATTCATCTACCGTTAATTATGAAAGAGAATGAACTAATAGTGCAGCATATTGTCCCAGTTTCCTGTATTTACTATCTCTGACCAGATTTACAGAGGCCACATGCTTCTAGTTGGTCCCTGCATGTTGCTTGATTGTTCTATTTAATGTGGTTTACTCTGGCTAATGATGGAAAGCTATAGTCCCTTCCTCTTTGCCCCAGAGAGGACAGAAATGCTTTGCTCAGACCTCATACTTGTTGGGCCTATTCTTTGTATTACAGGAAGAAGGAGTTGGCTGGGAAATGTGAGATCATTTCCTGGGTCTTTCTTTTCCCTTTATTTTCTTAGTGTCTCTCTTTTTTTTTTTTTTTTTTTTGGACAACTCATGGAGTTCACCTGACTATGGACTTGGTATATGTGAGAACAAAACACGTTTTGATCTCACAGTCCCAAGTGGTCTCTTGCAAAAACTGAGCAGAGTCTCAATTTGCTGTTGGCATTACCAGTTAGTATCAGCATGATGGACAGGTGGGGTAGGGATTTTCAGCTTCGTGTGACTTATGCTCAGGAAGCTCTTTGCCCAAAATCATCTTTCAGACTCTGTCCATGTGCACTGAAGTATTATGAAAAGGGAATGAGCATTGAAACTGCTAGAGATGATTTTCTTCAAGGTATTTAACAATGTTTTTAGCATGTAGGGCCAGTCAGAGTCTTCCAACACTTTAGTTGCTGGGTTGAGGGGTTTTGAGGAAAGGCTGGGGAGCCGGAGAAAGGAAGTGAAGTTGTTGGAGACAACAGGGACTTGAATCAACAGCTGTACACCAACTAATATGAAGCTTGTTCAAAATCTACACAAGTGGTGTGGCCTTGTGGATGTGTCTCAGCAGACTGTCCACCCAGAGAGTAAGGAAGAACTGGGGCAATTAACATCTCCACCAACTACTTTTGGATGGTGGTTCCTAAACCCTTTCCACAACAGAATCCCTGGAGGATCTTTTACGAATGCCAACGCCCAAACTACAGTCTCTGGGGTGGGACCCAGTATTGTTGAAGCTCCCTAGGTTGACTCCACTGTGCATACAAATTGAGAACTCTGCTCTATAACATTCAGTCATTTTGTCTTTTGAGTGCCAACTTCCTTCTCAGTAACAAGTGGACAGCAAATACCCAGCTCATCAGCTTTTTGGGAAAATCAAATGGATATGTGCAGTGTCTGACGTACAGTAGGTGCTCACTAATTATTTTCCTTGTTTTTTTCTCATTGGAATTCTTTATGTTCCTTTGTCTCTTGTTCTTGTGGGGAGGAAACATGTCTTTTCCTTCTATCCATCTTATGTTCATTGTCAGGGGCTTCTGTGCTAAGAGACAGATTAACAAGAGAAAAGCATACGAACTTATTTAATATAAGTTTCACGTGATGTGAGAGCCTTCATAAGGAAATGAAGACCCAAGAAAGTGGTTAAACCTGAGTGTTTTTATCCTATGTTTGATGAAGAGCAGAGAGTTGTGGAGAAACCTGACAGGACAAAGGGGGCATGAACTAACATGGCAGGACAAATGGAGCATGAACTAACATGGCAGGACAAAGGGGGCATGAGCTAACATGGCAGGACAAAGGGGGCATGAACTAACATGGCAGGACAAAGGGAGCATGAACTAACATGGCAGGACAAAGGGGGCATGAACTAACATGGCAGGACAAAGGGGGCATGAACTAACATGGCAGGACAAAGGGGGCATGAACTAACATGGCAGGACAAAGGGGGCATGAACTAACATGGCAGGACAAAGGGGGCATGAACTAACATGGCAGGACAAAGGGAGCATGAACTAAGTGTAATAAACTGGGAGAAACTTAGCAAGGCCCAGTCGTTCAGATTCCTGGGTCCCTTTGTCTTCAGAGGTAAGGATGTTCCTTTCTTCTGGGTATAAGGAGGTCACCTCTCACATGAGTGTCTAATGATCTGCTTCAGGGGAAGGTCAGAGGGTCCTTTCTGCATATGCTGTTTCTCAAATTCCTTTAGCTTAAAATATTCAGTATGCCAAGGTGCCGTATTTCGAGGTAGCATATCCTGAACTCTGCCATTCTGAAATATCACCATTTGGATAAACGTTCTGCCACTTTCACAAAGGGACATGCAAGAGAAAAAAGCCGGAAGAGTGAGTTAACCAGGATATAATCCTCAATATCAAGTAACTACTTAGAATTAATGTTTTTTACAGCTCTATTTCAGGAGAACTGACATAGAATAAACCAGGCACATTTTAAGTGTGCAATTTGGTAAGTTTTGGCATATGTATACCTGCAAAACAGTAACATGACATAAATAAATAATTTTCCCAAAGAAATGAAAACAAATTTTAAAAATCCTATTAAAGGAGAGTACTTTTGTGACTGTATGTGTGTCAGTAGGCATTCAGCTGCTTTGGATTTTGGTAAATATATCAGATGTACAGGATCTTTTGAACTTCCAGCAAAATTATTAATCACAAATCACATATTTCACAAATGATTCTTTTTTATCATTTCCATTTTAGTCCATAAGTTTTGAATTTTGATTGTATTTTATAATTTATTAAAATGTTGGCATAGATTATCATGTTACTTCTGGTGTGATTTTATTCTCACCAAAGCTGTGAGTGTTCATTACAATCCTCTCCGTTTTAAAGCTAAAGAATGTAAAAGGACTTGGTTAAGATCATACAGTTAGTGTAGCTGACAGTTTTAATAAGTAATTTCCAGCTCGGTGTTTTCTGTAGCTCATCCTGTAATCATTTGTGGGCAAGAAAGAGAGGCATGAAAAACCAAACATTTAATTTAAAAAAATCTTCAAACATTCTTGATATTTATTTGTTAAATGAAGATTTATTTCACCATGGTATACCGTCATTTTTGCATCACGTGTGAATAAGTGAACTTTGGCATTAATGAATTCTGTTAGAACCTTATGAAACTTTTGATGCATGGCCAATTAGCTTAGAAGGTGAAAGATATCAATAATATCCAGATAATTTCAATTTGTTTTATTTTACTTTGGGGGGATTTAAGACTTTTTGAACTGAGTTCCTTTTCCTTCCTTTTTTTAAATGTTTGAAAATAGAAGTTGTAAATAACATAGCATGACGACCACTGGGAGTCTTTTTACATACTACTACAACATTCTAGATAATTAATCTAACGTGAAAGCTCGTTCTCTTTAGTGGAAATGGGATGTTCATTTTTAGTGTCTGAAATGAAGACAAACTAAGAAGAACAAGAAGTTTGAACCCTGAAAGTAATAGGACCGCAGGATTTTAGAGTTGCATGATCCTAATAAATCAGCAGAAAATGTTGCGAGCTGGAAGGAGCCTTCGCAATTATCTGGCCCAACATGCTGATCTTACAGGGCACATAACTGAGATCCAGGGAGAGGATATGATTTCTCCATGGTCACATAGCTGGTTAACTAGCTGCAGAACCAGGTTTAGCACAAAAGTCTCCGAACTCCTGGAGCTCCTCCCACTGGACCAGCAAGGATCCAACAACCTCCTTTGAGTGTGAGGAACCCTTTTTGAAGTCAACATTATTTCACAGACACTTACATAACTCTTGTTTTGGGATGATTGGTTGAGCAAAGATATAATGAGAACAAAACAATAGTAAATACATTAATAGTTTTAGGTTCTCTTATATGGTGCTGTCTCCTCCCATAATGAGGAGAAAAGACCCAGGAATATCTGGGTGGAGGTGGGGATGACCCTTATGTTTATGCCTGATGTTGCAGTCTCACCATTGCATGACTGTAAGCATGACCTTTGTGTTTATGCCTGATGTTGGTTGCAGTCTCACCATGGCACGACCATAAGCATGAATCTCATGTTTATGCCTGATGTTACAATCTCACCATGGCATGACCGTAAGCATGACCCTCATGTTTATGCCTGATGATGCAGTCTCACCACTGCAGCTGAACTCTGCTGGTCTGGAAGTTTCATTACCCAGTAGAGAGATACTTTCACTAATGGACATGATAAAAATCCTTCAGAACAAGAAACTGCCATAAGCAATTTGACCAATGCTGGGGCGACAGGGTATTAGCAAAGGAATTTGTTGTTGATTATCCAGGGAAGGTCTTATTGTAAAATATGATGCAAGGGACTATAAATGTTAGTAGAAAACTGTGACTATACAGTATAGGCAAGCGTGCTATCTAGCCAGTTACTTCCTTACCTCTTTCTTGCTCATTTTGTTTAGGGGAAGGTTATTCAACGTGACCCAGTTAAAGAATCATATTAGGTTTAAGCCAGTATGACGTTCCCTCTCTTTTTGCTGGATGTTTGATTTCACAGCCTTAAATATAGCCGGAAATGGTGGTGTGACTCAGTTTTGGCAGGAAGATGGATGGAAGGAGAAGGTTGCTGGAAGCTTCTAGGAAAGCTTGGCTTTTGCTGATAAAAGTCAGGATGCAGCTGGTGTCAATGTCTCTTCAGTCTTCTTGCCTTGAACATGGCTTGGACACCCATGATGGCTATCTTGTGATCAGAGCAAAGCGTGAGAGCAGAACAGAGGTGTGACCCAGATACCTGCATTACTGCTAAACCAACACCAGAAATTGCTTTCTACTTCCTGCTATATGAGAAAAACAAATCTCTATTTATTTACGCCACTGATAGCTTTTCTAGTATTTGCAGTTGGATCCAATCACTCTTGGGTTTTCTATTATTTGCAGCCAAAAGACGTTCTGATAGCAAAAATTGGAGTTACTTCCTTGGGCAAAAAACAAAAGGAATATGGAAGAGGTGAAGAAGAGTTATAAATGGTACCTACAGCCTTAGGATCAGTTCTAGAAATAAGGGGACTGTCCCTCCCTCTTTTCCAGGTGAATTTTCCCCTCTCTGCTAAAGTATCTGACAATTGAATAACACTACTCCATTCCTTCTTTCATTTTTTAAAAAAACAAAATAGATGTTATTATTTTCATTATTGCCAGCTTAAAATTTCTCTGTTCACCTTCCACCATATTTATCAGGTGTATGGGTTGTGTCTACATTCACCATTTGCCCCAAGTTTGCAGAATACAGAGGACCAATCTTTAGAAAGGGTTGCAGAAAGAACATTGGAGGAGTGAGTATTATCAGAAGATCATGGGCTTGCTGCAGAAAATCAACTTTTCAAAGGTCCACATGACTTAGCCATTGCACATAGTACCTGCAGAATACATGTCTTTGGTTGCCTTCTTTCTGGGAGCAAGTGAGTTGTGCATAGCTATGTAATACTCATTACAATGAATAGGATGTACTGAAAGCTGTGAAGAAAGAAGAGTATGTTGCAGGTATATAAGCAAGAAATGGATTATCTGTCATGGGGCCTGCTGTGTTCAGCATTCTCTTTGAGCTGAAACTTCTTGGCCTCAATAGTATCTCATACATGTGTGAAATGGTGGTTCATAATAGTAGGAGGCATATTCAGTCTACAGTAAATGCTTGGTCCACATATGTTTTCTTAGACCCCTGAAATATCTTCATAGCCCCCAGGAACTGGGAACCATAGGTTGACATACTCTGCCTTGAGTACTGGATTTAATTAGCTGCGTTTGCCCTGCACACCAGCAGAGTAGGAAGGAGATGCAATGTTCAGGGAAATAATCCTGCTCTTCCAGGATTGTTTGGTAAAATTTGTTTGACCTTGCACTGACCTGTGAAGAGAATGAGCAGCCAAAACCATGGTGAAGTAGGCAGGAGACTATGTGATACAATATGTAAGATGTCCAAAGACACTCCAGTTCTGAATTATCCCTTAGGCCCACCACCTATGGGAGAGGCTTCCTCCACTGGAAATAAGCTTTCTGCCCCTCCTGTCTAACCCTCAAACAGTCCTTCATTGTACTCTGCCCTGGTCTGTAATTGCCTGTACTGCCCAGACCAGTTCTTTTTTGCATATGGCTTGTTCTCTGATTTGTATGCCTGCACAGAATGCAGGAAAAAATGATCACCAATGGCAGGCTGGCAAGCTGAAGGAGGAGAGACAGGGCCATGGCACGGGATGCTACCCTGGGTGGCAATCAAACAGCAGACAACAGAATACTTCTGGTAGAAGGATAGAGGTAGATACTAGGGTGTGGGAGGAAGAACCACCAGAGGATGGGGCTCAGGAAGACAAATTTTACTGATTTTATTTTATATCCCTCTTTGGCCTTTCAGGAGGCCGTATCGTAGTTTTATGCTCAATTATAATACCCTCACTGATTATAATGACTGGCATTTTGGATTTTGTCCTCACAGCTTTTGTTTACCTTTGAAAAAATTTTTATTGCATTAGTCATTTTAAGAAACACATGCATTGAGAAGCTTGCAAATTTTTCTAAGGGAAAATAAGACAGCCTGGAGAGGGAAAGAGTCCACATTTTAGAGTCAGATTCATTCATATATAAAACCAGATTCTGCCACACACTGCTGCTGTGTGGCACTGGACAAGCCACTTAATGTATCCAAGTTTCATCTATAAAACTGTGATAGTGTAATACCTATCCTGCAGAAATCTTATAGGAGTTCATGGAGAATGTATGTAAAGTTCTTCCCTTGGCGTCTGGAAGGTCCTCCCTGCTGCTAGCAGTGTGTAACAGCTGAAGTGTATGGACCCTTGTTAGGTGTTGGGAAATGCACTCAGCACATTAGCTCATTTGACACTGATATGGTTTGGCCCTGTGTCCCCACCCAAATCTCATCTAAAATTATAATCCCTATAGTCCCCACATGTCAAAAATGGGACCTGGTGGGAGGTGATTGGATCATGGGGGTGGTTTCCCCCATGCTATTCTTGTGAAAGTGAGTGAGTTCTCATGAGTTCTGATGGTTTTATAAGGGACTCTTCCCTCTTTGCTAGTTTGCTATCTCTTGCCTGTTGCCATGTAGGACATGCCTTTGCTTCTCTCTTGCCTTCTGCCGTGATTGTAAGTTTCCTGAGCTCTCCCCAGCCATGCACAAGTGTGAGTCAATTAAGCCTCTTTCCTTTATAAATTACCCAGTCTCGGGTAGTATAGGGTAGTATCTTTATAGCAGTGTGAAAACAGACTAATACAGATATAGAACCAGGTCCTTGTGACCTCCATCCCCTGTACTTTTCCCCCAGAGAGTTCCCAGAGGCCTTTCTAAGCAACTTCTGTGGTTTAAAAACCACTGGGTGAAGGAAACAGACCTCACTCCTCTTCTTCAGAGCTGATGGCCTGTCTTTGGCCCTGCCTAGGCTTCACAGAGGTCACCTCTGGAGGCCCACGGTGTGAAGAAGGCAGAGTCAGGTTTAATCAGTGATCCAGAGAGAAGTAGAGGTGAACTGGGGGGAAGTTGCCTCCCAGGGAGTCCTAAAGTGGATGAAACTGAGCAGTGAATCAGGGCCCACAGCTGCTCAGCAGCTCTCGGAAAACTCACCACATTCTTCTGGTACGTTTCTAACTGCTTGTGGAGCAACTTCTGCCCCTGACCTGTGAGGGCTGGGGAATACCACGAGCGAACAGCGCAGACCCACAAAACCCTTCAGAGCCCATGGCTGTGAGCACCAAGGGGGGAGGTCTGGTCTGAGCCCTGGCGGGGATTATGTGATTGCTCATTGGGAGGGATCCAGTGCAGTTAGGAGGGCTCTGGCCAGAGACACTGAATGGAAGGACTAAGTTGATGATGCAAACCAGGAGCCAGAACCAACCAGGGAGGGAGAGCTGCTGCTGTGTTGGCCCAGAATGTCTGTGCCTGCCAAACATCTGTGCTGGAATTTCTTATGCACAGACCCACCAAAGCCAAATTTCTTACAAGCAGCTTATTTCTGCCTGGATGGCTTCAGCACCCTTGGAAAAAGTGGGGGTGCGTGTGTGCGTGTGCGCGTGTACATGCATGTGGAAGTGGGCAGCATTCTCAGTCTGGGCTTCCCCTTCTTCGGGACTCTGTCCCTTCAAGACTCTTCCTCAATTAAACTATACTTCTTGCTGGGGAGGAGAGATCTTGAAGTTTTCAGTGAGCGTCCTCTGTGTTGGAGACCATTCAGGATCACTTAGGTGACAGCATCCTGTGGTGACTCTTGCTTCCAAATATTCATGAATATGGAATGATGGATATATAAAATCCACAAAGAGTCCTCATGCCTAATTCAAGCCAGACCTGCTACTCCCAGCCCCGACCTGCTACTACAGAGTCCTAAATCAAAAGAGATTGGGTATATTCAATGACCAATTACAAACTCGAGTCTTCAATCTTAACACTAAAACAAATTCACATTTTACACAGGAGGAAACTGGGGCTCAATTTTAGGGAGGTGAATTGCCCAAGGACATTCAGATGTGACTAGTGAGATGACAACTGTTTGTTGCCCAACATCCATTTTTCTGGGAAGGTGAAACCAGACAAAGTGTTCCAATATGAACCGAGAAAGAGAGTAAGCTGTTCAGGGCAGCACCTGCCGCCCACTTCCAACACATTCTTTGGGAAAATTATTCAACCATTTTGCCCTTCAGTTTCCTCATCTGTAAAATGGAGCTAATGATAATGCCTATGTCAGAGGGTTATTGTGAAAATTGAGGTAATATGTATAATGCTCTTAGTGTTTGGTAAATGACAATAAGCCTTACCTGGGAACATTAGCTATTATTACCAGTGCATTTGCCATGACAGTTTCAAACGTAGGTTAGAATTCTCATTCTGGAGTCACTAGGACAGGTAGACTGGCATGCTACTGCTTTTTCTCCAGCAGAACTCCCTTGATTTTCCTCTTTGGAAATTCTTTTTAGCTAGAAAAGGAAGGCACATTCATGCAAATTGGTTCAGGTTCACAGGTGCAGAGCAATCTGGAAATTAGCTTTGGCTAAAAATAAACCAGCTTGACTATTTCTGTTTTCAGTGATACAGTGAATTAGATAGCCAGAACATTTTCCCTTCCAAAACAACTCAAATTCTGAATAAAGTAAATTTTTAAAAAATTTAAAAATGCTTTGTGAGCTTATGTAGAAGTAAGAAATCCTTTGAGTGCCAAACAAACTGAAACAAAGAACCCTGGGAGGTAAATGAATACCAAGTCTTGTTTTTAGCCTGGAAATTTCCACCCAATGCCAGAGCCTTGGGCTTCTGTTTTGGAGATTGTATGGGGACAGGAGACAGAGTTGAAGTCCAGAGCTTAACCAGAGTAGGGTATCTCATAGTAGAATCTTAAATAAAGCTGTGATCCCAAAGGAATACAAGTGTTTGGTGAAAAAAGAAAGAGGTCCAAGAAAAGTCTGTCTCAGGTCAGATAATAATTTCGCTGGCACAAATAGACTTCTTTGTATTTGCAGTTCAAATTCATACCACACATTTAGTCCTAAATATTTAACTCTAAAAATTTAAAGTGTTCCTCAGTTTGGTACTACCTCACATGACCAGCTGAATAAATATGAATATATTCTGGAGGAATCTTGCTGTCTTTCAGAATTTCCACAGATAAATGTCCAAGGAAAATGAGAAGCTTAAAGCCAACCATTACAAAACACATAAGGAAATAAAATGTTATGAATGAGAGAATCAGTAGGAAAAAAAACACCCAGGTAGTAAAAATAGATCAATCCGCAAGAGCTTCAAATACTGGATTTATTGAATAGCAAAAGTAAAATAACTGCAAAATATGTTTGAAGATGTAAACAGGGATCTTGAAAATTTGAGTAGGGAGGAAGCAGGTTTGTAAAAGAGTCAAACATAATTTCTAAAAATGAAAATATAATAATTGAAATTAAAACATCAATGGGTGGAGTAACCTGAAAATTAGATACAGTTAGAAAGAAATAGTAAAGATGGATGCAATGAAATTATTATGGTTATAAATTTGAGAAGTTAGTTAAAAATATGAGAAAAAGTGGAAAAAGAGAGAAGAAAAATGAGACGCTTTAGCTAGATGTGGGGAAGGGATTTTATTCTAAGTGGTAATGGCTGAGAATTTTCCAGAACTCTTGAAAGACACTAATTTTCAACAAATCTGAAGGAGGATAAATAAAAGAAAAATATACCTAGATATGTCATACTTAGATATATCTACTCAGTACAGGGTAAATAAAAAGAAATGACCCTAAAAACAGCTGGAGAGAAAAGATGGACCCTTTACAAAAGAATGGCAATTAATGTTACTGATGACTTCCCACCCACAATAATGGAAGCCAGAGGGAAGTGGAATAATATCTCCACTGAAAAAGAATAAAAATTCTATACCTAGCCAAACAATGTTTAAAAATGAGGGCAAAATCAAGATATTTCAAATAAAACAAACAAATGAAACACTATTTCAACAAATGAAACCAGAAGTTTCCCACTAAAGAAAATTGTGCACAATATACTTCAGGCAGGAGGAAATGGTCCAAGAGGAAATATCTGAGATACAAAAAGGAATAATGAGCAGAAAGATGATACAAATGGAGAGAAGATATTTGCAACGTATAATCACAAAGGACTTCCTGAATATAAAATAATTCTTATGAAGCAAAACATAAAAAAAAAATGACTCTGTAGAATAGTGAGCAAAAGACATGAATAGGCATTTTACAGAAAAGGAGCATACATATGAATCAGAGTCATATAAAAAGATGCCCAATCTTAGCATTAACCAGGGAATTACCAATGAAAACTACAATGAGAAACCATCTTCTATCACCAAATTGGCAAAAACCACAACAGAGTTGACAATTTAGAGTGATTTGGAGGGTTTAAAGCCGTGGGAACTCTATTAACTGCTTGTATAAATTGGTAAGCCACTATGAAAAACAGAGTAGTACTACTTACAATTCCTAGCAAAGTTGAACATTCATATACTCTATGACACAGCGATTCTATCCCTAACTGGAGACAGTCTTACAGACACGTTCCAGGAGATATATGCGAGAGAAATTCATGACTGCATCACTCTTCATGGCTCCAAACTGGAAACAACCCAATGCCCATTAGTGATAGAATGAATAAATACATTGTGATGTATTCAAATCAGTGTATGAAGGGATATGATACAGCAGTGGCAATGAGTGAACGATACACAGCTGCCCTAAAAAACATGAAGATATCTTAAAACCATAAAATTAATCACAAGAAGCAGGTAATAGATGAATTCATAACAGCATGATTGTATTGATCTAAATATCAAACAATTTATCAATGTATTTTTAGAGGTATATTCGCAGATGATAAGAAAAGTCAAGAGAGAACAGTTAACACAAAAATCAGGCTAGCAGTTAGGTCTTGGAAGAAGGAGGAAACAGTGACCAGATGAGGCATGTAAGAATTCTAAGGAATTGTAAGATTTTTTTTTTCTGTCCTGAAAGGTAAATACACTGGTGTTCATTTTATTATTAGTTGCTAAACTGTACATAAGCTTTCTTTACACTTCTGTATGTATGATATGGCTTGCAATGAAAACGAAACGTCTGCAGGGAAAAGAAAACTGAGACTTTCAACTGAACAAAAATTCTCGGGAAAATGTAAGGTGTTCCATAATAGAGAATCCAAAGCTATACAGCCAAGTATTGTGTCTCCAATAAGGCTGTACCACCTCCCTGGGTCTATTTAGTAGGAGGGTCCTCTCTGACCCATCCTGGCTCCTCCCTGATGCCCCATGCTCTGGTGAAAAAAAGAAGAAAGGGGCCTTTTTCTCTCTCTTTCCCTTTGTGTTAATGAGATTGCAAGTCTGGGTCAACTACTTTGTCCAAGGTCACACAGCAAGTGAAGGTTCCCAGTCCACCGTTCATTTCACCTATTATTATGCAGTGTTTTATTTTATCCTTCCCGGGAGGGCCTCAGAGAAGAGAATATTAAAAGGCTACAGTAATTAGCCTCACATTGTAACACCCTTGACTCCAGGCTACCTCCTTCAGCAGAGAAGGGATAGTTTCATTCTGCTCTTCTTAGGCAGATCTGAGATTCTGGCTGGAAAGCAAAAGAGGATTTCCTGAAGATGCCCAAGGGTATCTGAGATAGAGTTGGGTCACTATTATTCCCGGTGGCCTTTGAGCAGTAACTATGGATACCATGGAGGGCAAAGAATGAGGTCTCATTTATGGAGGTCAGGTAGTGTGGGTGACTTGGAGTAGGATGAACAGATTTCCAGCATTGTGAAATTGCTTGTTCCATCCTGACAATTTCACTTGCTGCTTGATATTAGTGTCTGACCTGTGGAGCAGAGCTGCAGATGAACAGGTGAAAGCAGCAAGTGAGCAGGTGAGAACTGCAGGTGATCAGGTGAGAGCTGCAGCTGAACAGGTGAGAGTTTCAGGTGAGCAGGTGAGAGTGTCAGGTGAGCAGGTGAGAGTTTCAGGTGAACAGGTGAAAACAGCAGGTGAGCAGGTGACCGTTTCAGGCCAGCAGGGGACAGCAGCAGGTGAGAAGGTGTGCATTGGAGGCTCCTTCCACTGCCTTAAGACTCCGCCCCCTGTTTTTGTGGCTATTTTAAGGAAATTGTCATGTAACCCTTTGTAAAAAATGGTCCCTTTCTGTTCAAACACATGTAGGGTATTGAGAAGTGTAAAAGGTAACCCTACCTAGGGTTTGGACACTGTTGGGGTCACCAGGCTAGTTAATCACTAAGCTTCAGAACTGTGATCCTTTGTTGCCAGCAGGGAGGAGGTTGGTGGGGATTACTTTCCTTAACTGCTGTCCTGGTGATCCATACCCATCTAAGGGTTGTTTCTGCTTTTCTTTTGTCGATTATCAAGATCCTCGCTTGAGAACTTGACAATAATTCAAAGATCAAGAAGGTATGAAGAGAACATTGTATGGTACTTCACATTGTGTCTTGACAGAACATTGTAGAGGTTTGTTAGGGCCCTGGTGGATACTTGATCTCTGCCACCTGGCCAAGAGCTGCCACCAACATGCCCACATTGCAGGTGCAATACCTGGGGGAAGCTGGTCCTCCTATAGCACATGCCTTGCAAAGCCCATTGCCCTCCACTGTGCAAAGCCTAGGTTCTCCTCTTGCTATTAGCCAGGGAAGATTTCATCACAGCCTTAATAATAAACTAACCAACTTTAGAGGGACATTTGTTTTTTGTAGAAGACCTATGCCTGTTTAACCTCAAAAGACAAAAGGAAAACTGTAAACTTAAAAATGGTTCAGGTCTGGGCGCAGTGGCCCACCCCTGTAATCCCAACATTTTGTGAGGTTGAGGTGGGGGAATTGCCTAAGGTCAGGAGTTCGTGACCAGTCTGGTCAACATGGTGAAACCCCGCCTCTACTAAAAATACAAAAAAAGTAGCCGGGTGTGGTGTTGTGCACCTGTAATCCCAGCTACTTGGGAGGCTGAGGCAGGGGAATTGCTTGAACCAGGGAGGTGGAGGTTGCAGTGAGCCGAGATCGCGCCACTGCACTCCAACCTGGAAGACAAAGTGAGACTCCATCCCCAAAAAAAAAAAAAAAAAAAAAAAGATTCAGATAGTCAATTGTATGTTACGCATGAAATTTATTGTCATATAAAAATATCTGATGCACTGCATTTAATATGTGAAATTATTTTTGGTGATGCAAATCACATGACCTTAAGATGCTTAAACATTCCCCTGGAGTTTTTCTTGTGTATGTTTAAAAAGACCCAACTGGGGATCAGAAAGACAGTTCTGCAGCATTGTGGTTAAGGTTTTGAACCCCAAAGGTTTGGCGCCAAACAGACCTGCCTCAGTTTCAGTCCTTCTTCTGCCACTGCAGGTCTCTCTTCCTCTCCTTCACTGAGTAAGGCTGACAACCTAACTCACAGAGCTCCTCAAAGGATTAAGTGAGATAAAGCATGTGGAACAAGTCTGGCATTAAGTAGATGCCTAAGATTTCACTGTTGATGCTCATAGTCACAGAAGCTTCTGGACTTTCTTTGTATATTCTCTGACCTCAGAAGGCATCCTGTGGAATGCAGACTAAGGAAAATGAATCTAAATGTATTACAATGTGAGATGGTCAGTTTTATGCGTCAGCTTGGCTGGGCTACAGTCCCCTATTATTCAATTCACACTTATCTAGATGTTGCTGTGAAGGTATTTGGTAGATGTGATTCAAGTCCCTAATCAGTTGACTTTACATAAGAAAGGTTATATTAGATAATTTGAGGGAGGGGTCATAATTCAATCAGATGAAAAGCCTTAAGAGCAGAACAGAGTCTTTTCTAAAGAAGAAATTCTACCTGGGGCCAGCAGTTTCACCTCCTGCCTAATACTTTCCAGCCTGTACTTCCTGACTTGGGTGACTTTGGGTCCTGTGGACTTCATGTTTGTCTATTATAAGGAGTTGAACTGCATACCCCCAAAAGATGTTGAAGCCCTCACTCCCAGTATCTGTGAATGTGATTTTATTTGGAAATTGGAATTTCACAGATGATCAAGTTAAGAAGAGGTAATTAGGGTGGGCCCTGATCCACTAAGGCTATAACCTTTTTTAGAAAAGGGGGAAAATTAGGACATAAACCTGCATACCAGGAAGATGATATGAAGACACAGGAATAAGAAGGCCACCTATAAGCCAAGAAACTGTGTGTGTGTGTATATCTCCATATTCTACTGGTTCTGTGGCTCTGTTTCTCTGGCAGAATCCTGACTGGTGCACAGTGTATGATATAACAGCATTGAGAAGGGTTGGGGGGAAAAGAGGAGCTGACCTAAGTGACTTTGGAAAAAGTTATTTTAGCTAGAAACTGTGAGGCTAAAGGCTAAAGGAAATAAACAAAAATATTGTACTTTTTGCTTGGTAAGTTTATTTCTTACAGATTAATGATTCTGAAACTCTTTATCCGTAGGTAGGGTTGAAAAATAAGTAAACGGATGGTAGATGATGGGAACCAGGTTTCTCACTGTCAGAGAGGGAAGTTACAGATAAGCAGCCCAGAAAGGCTAAAATGAACCCTGTGCTCCTGGATTAAAGACCGTCAATATGCACTCATGTTTAGCTTAATATATACAGACACAGAAACAGGTAGAGAGATGTGTGTATACATGGGTTAGTATACATATGTGTATTTCATTGCTATGTTCATGGAGAGGGCCCCAAAGCAATGAAACTGCAGTAGCATTGAGCACATGTAGCATCCAGGTCTTAGTTTCCAGTGCTGTCCTCCAACAAAAGGAACCAGGGCTACACAGAGAAATGGCTCAATCTAAGACTGTAAACAGGAGGTATACAAAATGAGCCTGGAGTGTCTTGTGGTACCAGAAAATGAGAAAATATTGAAAAGAAACAAGAAAATCCCAACCACATTGATGGCAGTGTATCAAAGGGACACAGGAGTCAACCTGAAAGCACCCAATGGCCAAAGTTGGATAATTTGAGAAACAATAAATAACATGGTGTTGGACTGTAACACCATGTAAGAATAAATATATGTGGGTCCTTATTGCTATAAATAACTGATTGAATGAAATGGTAGAGTAGAGACACATTTTCTTTACAGAAAAATTCTAGTAATATATGTAGATACCCCTCACTTCAGAAAGTGAAGTGAATTCTCTCCCCCTTTTCCAGAATGGATAGACTTAGAAATTTGTTTCCAAAGATTATAGATGTGAAACATAGTAACATAGTGGAGAAACCCGGCTAATATCACCTTAATCGAGTGATGAAGGATACCGTCGATGGTCACATCATGCTGATATCATGTACCCCTGATATGACGTGATGAGAAGGGCACTTCACGTCTGTGATCTTCCTTCCCAAATTTCATAACTGCAGTCCAATCATGAGCAAAACATCACACAAACTCATATTGAGGAACATTCCTACAAAATTGTTTTCCACGGCTTCTTCCTCAGTGTGTGATAAGTCACTCCATAGACCAGTGTTCTCCAAAGTGGGGTACAGCTGGGGTTGCATAAGACCCATTGAAGGGTAAAAGGGAAAAGCAGAACTTCTGTTTTTATACTGTATTTATCTCATCCTTTCTATTTTCGTGCATGTGCTGAAATGCATATCTTGATCCAGTAGATGAGGATATGATTTACAAACACCTATATAAAGTGGGGTGCACCACCATTTTTATTGATAGGGTAAAGCCTGGGCACCCATGCCATGTTATTGAGACAGGACACACTCTTGCATCTGTACGACCTTCTTTGGACTCAAAGACACAGCCACTTAGGCAAACTAATTTTGCATTAAGAGAATTAATCATTCTCACAAATGTTAAGGTCACGAAAAACAAGGCAAGCCTGAGAAACTGTCACAGACCAGAAGAAACTGAGGCAACAACACAATTAAGTGTACTGTGATACCCTGGGACTCTGGAACAGGAAGAGGGTGTTAGTAGAAAAGCTGACGAAACTCAAAAGTCTGGCATTTTGGTTAATGTTGGTTTCTTCATTTTGCCAAATGTACCATGGTTATGTAAGATATTAACAAATGTGGGAGCTGTGTGATGGATATATGGGAACTCTCTGTACCATCTTTGCAGCTTTTCCGTAAATAAAAAATTATTCCGAAACAAATGTTTATTTTAAAAAATAAAGGCATTCTGGATCCAACACTTACCAGCTGTGTAACCTCAGATGAGTTATATAATCTTTCAGTGCCTCAATCTTGTGTTTTGTAAAATGAGGGGTTAATAGTAAAACTGCCCATAGGGTTGTTGTAAGGATTAAATGAGTTAATATTTGAATTGCTTAGAATAGTGCTTGGCAAAAGGTAAAGTGTTAATAAGTGTTGGCTCTGATTATAATAGTTTCTTCTTTTAAGCACAACTTGTTTTCCACGGCTTCTTCCTCAGTGTGTGATAAGTCACTCCATAGACCAGTGTTCTCCAAAGTGGGGTACAGCTGGGGTTGCATAAGACCCATTGAAGGGTAAAAGGGAAAAGTAGAACTTCTGTTTTTATACTGTATTTATTTCATCCTTTCTATTTTCGTGCATGTGCTGAAATGCATATCTTGATCCAGTAGATGAGGATATGATTTACAAACACCTATATAAAGTGGGGTGCACCACCATTTTTATTGATAGGGTAAAGCCTGGGCACCCGTGCCATGTTATTGAGACAGGACACACTCTTGCATCTGTACAACCTTCTTTGGACTCAAAGACACAGCCACTTAGGCAAACTAATTTTGCATTAAGCCCTAATGCCTGTGCCATTTAAATCTGCATGAAAATAATATTTTAGTCCAGAAAGCTGAAAATGTTGAGGTTGATTCAATATATATTTACTACCCAGTGTTCCTTCAGCGTGGATTGTTTCAATTTGTTCCATTACTGGACAAAATCTCTCCACTTACTTCTGAGAATCTACATTTTCCCTCTGGTTCCCACTCGACCTTATTTATTACTTCACAATAGCCTCTTCAAGTTATTTCAGGCATAGTAAGTTTAAGAGTCTAAAAAGCATTTTGGGTCTAGATGGTGATATTTATAGCAAGATAGAATGGTATTTTTTGAGGCATGGAACAATATCTGACATTCATTTTCAGTTTTGTATGCATTCATCGCTTCACAATCATTTATGGAAATGCTGGTTTAGTTTTTTTTTTTAAGCCCAAGTTCTTAGAAACAGTCAGACCTAGGTTGAAATGCTTTCTTAATCAGTTGTATATCCTTGGACAATTTCTGTTTTTAAACTCCTTTTACATTCATTTCCTCATCAGAAAAATGAAGATAATGTTGGCCTTGCAGAGTTGTGGAAAGAGTGATAGTAATGTATGTGAAGCACTTTATTATTGTTGTTATTTTATTGTTATTGTACCAGTTACTAGGATAGACCTAGGAAAACAATGCTAGATGAGATATGGTTCTTTCTATAAGGAAAACACATGTACATACGCGCACTCTCTCTCTCACACACACACCTAAAGATACTATGGACACAATTGATTCACTTTAAAAAAGTGAACTAGCGTAAGCGATCTTATAATGAAAAGCATGACTCTGCTGGCCTAACTCTTCCAAGCCCTAGTTCCATTCCCCTAAGGAAACTTCCATTGGAAGTTTCTCTTTTTCATTCTTCCATGACTTATTTCATATTCCAGAATAATATGCTTGTATCCCTGTTTCCTAATTTCATCAACTTTAAAACATTCCATGGACTTTTTGTTATAATGGAAGGGAATTTAGGTCACATGGCCTTGCAATCTCCTACCTCTTCTCTTTCTTATGTTTCATAGTTAAATCACTTTTTGAAACAAAAAGTGATTTAAAAAGTTGTAACCCATGAAAAAAGCATTTATATTATTCTAATCAGTTAATCATTGCCCTCTACAGGAAGGGACAATATACTAAGATTCCATGTTTCTCTTTACAGGTCTGATGTCGGGACCTATGCGTGACTTGAAAGAGGAGGCACAATAACTTCATGGTCAAATGGTTTTTCTTTTCTTTCTATCCGTTGCTTAAAATCATGTCACATTTTACTTTGCCATGTATTTGGATTACTACTTTCTTGTTCAGGATTTGGTCTTCCTGACATCTATCATATCTTTTTTCCTTCTTTCTTTTCTTCCTTCTTTCTTTCCTTTCTGACAAAAAAAAAAAAAGGTCAGGAGAGAATGTGGCTTGATCACAACCTCAAGTTTACCAAGCCTTTCAAGCCTACCAACAATTACAGAGTCCCCGTCTTTTTCCTACCTGAGTTCTCAAGTTCTCCTACCTGAGATTGGACATGTTGCTCTCTGCTATATAGCTGTCCTTCTGGGATTTTTCTGTACATATTTCCTAGGTTGAACCCACTGTTTCTCGGATCCCAGTCTTTCTCTTTTTGGGTTGTTCTCATCCGTTTTTGATGGAGTAGATCCCAAAGTAATTTGTTAAGGAAGTCAGAAGTGGTTTTTTGAGGGCTTGTTTATCCAAATATGTCTTAATTTAGGCCAATAACATTTGATTGACAGCTTGTTTGGGTATACAGTTCCATCTTCAAGAAATCATTTTCCCACCTGTTTCTACTGACATCCGTGTTGCTTATGAGAAGTCTGGTGTCAGCATATTTCTTGTCTTGTAGGTAGTTACTCTGCCTCCCACCTCAACATTATGGAAGCTTTTTATATTTCCTTATTCTTGATATCATGTACTTAGTTGTGGATCTTTCAAAAATTCCGTTTTACTGGGCAAAAATCATTCTCTGATGACATCTAACTTATTTAGCAGACATTTTTTCTAATACTTTATTTTATTTTTTTAAATTTTATTTTAAGTTCCAGGATACATGTGCAGGATCTAATATTTTGAATATGTCCCTTCTCTCCATTTTCTTAATTTCTCTCTAACACCTATTTGGATAACAGGCCTCCCAGATTAATAGATGCTCTATTTCTGCATCTCATCTTTTCTGTCATATTTCTTATCCATTTGTGGTTTGGCTTCCTGTTATGAAAAACTCACTTGGCTGGGCGCAGTGGCTCACACCTGTAATCCCAGCACTTTGGGAGGCCAAGGTGGGTGGATCACCTGAGGTAAGGGGTTTGAGACCAGCCTGATCAACATGGTAAAACTCTGTCTCTACTAAAAAAACAAAAATTAGCTAGGCGTGGTGGTAGGCACCTGTAATCCCAGGTAATTGGGAGGCTGAGGCAGGAGAATCACTTCAACCCGGGAGGTGGGGATTGCAGTGAGCTGAGATCCCACCACTGTACTCCAGCCTGGGCGACAGAGTGAGACGCTGTCTCAAAAAAAAGAAAGAAAAACTCACTTATACTTTTAACTTTAGGCCTATTATTAGAATTTTAATTTATCTTTTTAAAATGTCAAACCTTTTAGCAGGGCGTGGTGGCTCACACCTGTAATCCCAGCACTTTGGGAGGCCAAGGTGGGCGGATCGCTTGAGCCCAGAATTCAGGACCAGCCTGGGCAACATGGTGAAACCTCTTCTCTACAAAAAATACAAAAAATTAGCCAGGTCTGGTGGTGCCTGCCTGTAGTCCCAGCTACTTGGAAGGCTGAAGTGGGAGGATCACCTGAGCCTGTGAGGTCAAGGCTGCAGTGAGCCAAGATGGCACCACTGTACTCACAGCATGGGTGACAGAGTGAGACCCTGTCTCAAAATAAAAATACAGTGAAATAAAACTTCAAACCTTCTTGTTTTTTGACTGTTCCTAAAAGATGGTGTAACTTTTAAGTATATATATACATACAAAATATATTTTTATATTTTTCTGTAGATACTAGGTTTTATCTTGTGTTATTAGCTTTCTTACTTGCTTGTGATATAAGATAATTTCTCTTCCCTGAATTATCTCTATTTCCCCAAACCAAGTTTTCTTTTAGCTTTATGTTAGTTTTCCATTTTTTTATGCCGTTGGTTTTCACAGAGGCATTCCCGTTGAGTCTTCAAAGTTTCTAATGTGCTTCCAATACAATCCGTTTCTGCTCAGTGAGTCTGCTTTAGTTCTGGGCCAGGAAGAACTCTGATTATTTTGTCTTACATTTATCCCATCTCATGCAGCAATTATGATAAGGGGGCAGATCTAAATAGTTTGAGAATGCCTGCAAGTCTGTTCTTAATGTTATTCTTAATGCACCCTACAAAACCATACATGTTCAGACCAGTTAGAAGAAAACCTAGCCTGAATGACTCAGAGATGTCTCAAAATACAATTCTCTTATTTTCCATTGCTATGAGGAACTTACGTGAGCTAAGAAAACATTGCAGGTGAAGCCCACTGGCGATTGAACAGATAAGAATCAGTTCTGTTCAAGTGCTGCCTCTAACAGGCTTGCACTCTCTCGCGTTTCGTGTGGGGCAAGCGTGGCTCCCATAGTCTTACAACATTTGCATTCATTACTTAATAGGCAATGATCTAACAGGAGTGCCATGATTATTTCCTTTGATAGGAAAATAGAAACTTAAACTCTAGCCCCCAAATTAGATTTATCGAGAAGAAAAGTTGTCTTGAACTTTGTATTCCTAATGAGAAAGCATAAGAAGATCTATTTTTATACCGATGCATATATGATGTAAGTGGCTTAAAATTCAGTGGAAAAATATCAAAAGGCAATAATAGCACTCCTATTAGATCACTTTCAGATTCACAAGGGAAATAACATTTTATAAACCTGTTTTACGTTCAAACCAGCAGAAAGATGTACTGAAATCAGGTTTCATTTTGGAATTGCTTTACTGGTGTCAACACGTCACATAATTTCTTCAGAAAACAGCAGTTTGGCCTGAGAACACCTGCAAGTCTCTGGAACGCTTATCCTAGTACACTACTGTAAGTTTTTAAAATAAGTTTAGATGTTCGCACAGATTGTGACATGTCTTTGTATTATGAGCAAACAGTATCTGTGTATTTAGAATCAGCATGAAAGGGACATACGTGGGCTCTCTGAACACACACCAGCAGCTGTTGAGGTCAGGGACCTACAGGGATTGTCAGTCCAGTGCCTTGTAGGATTTCACTAGCTTTTACTTTAATGTTGGAGGAAGAGACTAAGACAGTAAAATAAAAGTTATTTTATTCCTGTCTGGAGACTCCCACACAGTAAGTCTACTCCTAAAGGAGTCACTTTATCTCCATTTGCTGCCAAGGTCTTAAGTGACCAACTTAAGTCACCCAAAGCTCCACAGCTAGAGAATAGCATTGTAGGAATTCCAACATCTATGCCACACTGCACCTGGAGACATGGTGTATTTGGGTGTGGCCATGGGGCCTGGTCACTCGAGGGTAAAGGGGACGGTAACTGGGCAAGGGGACCCAGAAGAGGCTTGAAGGAGATTTAGAGAACAATCCATTTTTCATTTTGTCCAAGCCCAGGCCTCATCTGGACTCCAGCTCGTTTGTCAGGGCTGCAGAGCTGTACTCCCCTCATGTGACTCCCTGGTTGATGCTTTCTTGGTGAATGATTAGATGAAGTGTATCGATGTTTCCCTGAACCGTGTTTCTTCTGCAATCATTAACATGGCCCTTTATCTCCTCTCTTGTTACCCCATCTTCTCCCGTTTGAAACCAGTTGTGAAAGAGATAAAGTCCCAAGCACTACACCTCAATCCTAGGTCTTCCCCACCACGTGTCATGGTTGATTTATTGCAAAGGCGCCCTGCTTTCCACCCTCTCTGGGAGCTAGGCCTGGGCCACACAGGCTCCCCACATCTAGTCCATCCTCAGCAGCCTCTGCCCCAGGCCTGCCAGAGAGCTCCGTGGGCCCTTGTCTTGACCAGGTCCGTTTCCCACTCAAATCCTTTGCAGCTCTCCACTAACTCCAGAACAAGGTCTGCATTTCTTGCTGTGGACACCTCAGGACACCTCTAGGAGAGTCTCTCTGACTTTCCTGACATAGCTCCTGTCCACCCTCTGGGAGTCAAAGAGAAAGCTTTGCAACGCCCTCAACATACTGTTTTCCTGCACTGGTGCTTTGCTCCTGCGCCTCCTACCCAGGATGCCCTGGCTTTCTCTCTCTGCAATCTAAATGCTGTTTCTTTTCAAGTCTGGATCCATCTAGTTTCAAGTCTGGATTCATCTAGTTTAGGCATTGCTTATTAATTTCCTGCTATGACAAATGAAGATTTAGTTCATTGCTTCACCCTGTTCTGCCACATACCCTTATTCTGTAACACCGTAATGCCAGCACCTCCATCCAGTCTTCCCTAGCCTCACCGATATGGCTCTCTGTGACAACACAAAGGTTCATGCAGTCCTGGGAATGAGCCATGTACCCTTCTGAATGCTTTACCTGGGTGACTTCATTTCATCTTTCCAGCTAATGAAGCAGGGACTGGTCTCAGGTGACAAAACTGAGGCTTTAAAAAGTCAACTTGCCTAAGGATCTCGACCCAAGAATGCTGAATTGGGGTAGGCACCTGAGTGTGCCTGGGCTCATGGCCCTGGCTTTCCTGGTATGCTCCACGGCCCTTAGTGATTCATGTCACTGGCTTTCAGTCCCACTGTAAAAGGCTCTGATGTCCTGCTAAGTGGGAGACTGCTCCAGCTCACCTTTGCTCTCCCAGCTGATTCTAGAGTGGTATGGGCTCTGAATAAAAGTTAGAGGAAAAGGTGGATTTCTTCTACATGGAAGGGCAGAAGCATTTGTGACAGGGTTCCCCCTGTGGCCTGCTGGGCCGTAGGATTTTTTCCCTCCCTCCTTCTCCCTGTGTCCAAGGACCTCCTGTCCCTCTCCACTCCATCCCCTGACCACTGTCCAGCTGCCATAGTGCTCAGGGGACCTGCAACCCTCATCCCACTTCTCTTCTTCCATCCAAGCTGCCTTGAACTCCTTACTTCCATGTGTCTCTCCTTGTCTGGGCTCCCCTGGGTTGGAATATTTGTCTTCCCCTTTTTGACACTGCAACTAGGAAATGAAGCCCAGCCTCAGTGCCTTAGCTGAGTGCAGCCACCTCCTCTGTCTCTGCTCTCCAGTGCTTCTAGCACTTGCAATCAGTCCTGTGTCCAGGCTCTGAATCATAGGCTGCCAGGTAATTGATCCATTCCTCCTTTAGCATGTATTTATCTAGGTCTTATTATGTGCGGGGCCTGGTGGGGCTGCAATGAATGAAGAGTAATGGTCCCTGACTGCGTGGGTCCCTACAGTCTAGTGTAATGGACTATAATTGGTTAGTGGGTGTCATTCTGTCTCCTCACCTAGACTTCCAATTCCTTGCTGGCAGGAACCTATTTTCTGGTTCTTTTGGGGTCTCCACATGGCTTAATACAGCACTGGGCACAACATACAACTGGTAGCAGCAGATAATGTATAGTGAGTTATACAACGTTTACAGTTTAAAAAGTACTTTTCACATATATGATCATACTTTTTAACTGAATCCTTAGTCTCATGAAGTGGGCAGGATATGACTGAAGAATATGGGTTCTGAGTAGTTTAATGATCTTATACTTCTTAAAATCCATATTCAATAAATGCTATTCAGCATTTATTAAGCGAGACTAGGGGAACTGTTTTTTAGTGTTTTTGTTGTTGTTGTTGTTGTTTTTGTCCAGAGCAAGGGATATATATGCACTGATTCTTATATATTAGAAATGTTAATTTTTATAAAACATGTACATGTTTAAAAAGAGTCTTATAGAAGGACTTAGAATGAAGGAAAAAACCCTGTCCCTAGTCTTTCTTATCCCCTGGGATGGTTAATTTCATGTGTTAACTTGATAGGGTCAAGGGATGCCCCGATTTTTTGCTAAATGCCATTTCTGGGCATGTCCGTGAAGGTGTTTCTGAATGAGGTTAGCATTTGACTTGGGCTGAAAAAAAGACCACCCTCCCCTGTGTATATCATCTGTTGAAGGCCTGAATAGAACAAAAAGGTGGAGGAAAGGGGAATTCGCTCTCTGCTTCAGCAGGGACATCAGTCTTCTTCTGACCTCGGATGTAAATGCTGCTGGTTCTCAGGTCTTTGAACCTGGACTCACACCATTGGTTCTCCTGGTTCTCAGGCTTTCAGATTCAGACTGGAACTTCACCACCAGGCTTCCTGGGCCTCAAGCTTGCAGACGGCAGATGGTGAAACTTCTCAGCCTCCATAATTTTGTCCGCCAATTCCTTTTAGTAAATCTCTTTATGTATATATATCTCCTGTTGCTTCTGTTTCTCTGGACAATCTTGAATAATATACCCCTGTTCTACTTCCAAGAGAGAACCAATTTTAACTTCCTAATGTTGTTTCTTTGAGAGAAATGTAAATAATTGTGGGCGGAGGACAGACCATAGTAGATTGCAAATGTGGCCACAAAGTCCTCCTAACTGGTTTTGTTCACCCCTTGACAGCATGACTTTGCTGCCTCCCCCATCAGGAGGCAGAATTTCTCCAACCAATTGAATCCAGGCTGACCTTCTGACCTCCTTTGTTCAGTAGCATAAGGCAGAAGCAATATTTTATAACACTGGAGGTTAGGCCTTAAGAAGCCTTGCAGCTTCTGCTTTTGACCTTTCGGAATGCTGTCCTGAGACTGTCATTTAAAGAAGCTGGTCTAGCCTACAGAAGAATGAGAGGCCATGCAGAGGAGAACTGATGTGTCCCAGCCATCAGCCAGCACCAATGGCCAAATATGCTAATGAGACCCACTTGGAATGTCCAGCCCAGCCATGTCTCCAGCCAGATGCAGCCTATGGCTGAGCCCAAGCAAGATAAACAGCCAAGGAGGAGCTGCCCAGTTAACCCATAAAACGGTGAGAAATAACATAGTTGTTTTAAGATACTAAGTTGCGCCTGGTGCGGTGGCTCACGCCTGTGATCTCAACACTTTGGGAGGCCGAGGTGGGTGGATTATGAGGTCAGGAGATCGAGACCATCCTGGCTAAAGTGGTGAAACTCCATCTCTGCCAAAAATATATATATATATATATAAAAAAAAAATTAGCTGGGCATGGTGGTGGGTGCCTGTGGTCCCTGCTACTCGGGAGGCTGAAGCAGGAGAATTGCTTAAACCTGGGAGGTGGAGGTTGCAGTGAGCCGAGATTACACCACTGCACTCCAGACTGTGTGACAGAGCAAGAATCCATCTCAAAGAAAAAAAAAAAATACTAAGTTGTTGTTTTTTTTTCATCTAGTTTAGGCATTTATTAATTTCCTGCTATGACAAATGAAGATTTAGTTTATTGCTTCACCCTGTATTGCCACATAACCTTATTCTGTAACACTAGTCTTGATTTCTCCGTTTATCATCTTTGCAACCTTGAAATAGTTAAGCTTACATTTCTTGTTCCATGAATAATAATATCTATCAACTCAGCACTTTCTAAGATGAAAACGTTGTTGCTCCCTTCCTCTTTCTATCTGTGCCATCCTCTTTTACCTTCCAGTTTCTTGGTGTTCTACATTTTCTTTCCTGCTTAAGGAAGCTTTTAGTTGAAGTATAATTACACTTTTAAAAAGTACAGAAACCGTAAGTGTCAAGCTTGATAAGTTTTTGCCAAGTGACCACACCTCTGTAATCCGTACCTAGTTCTAGAATTAGAACTGTATCCCTACTCAGAAGTATCCTGTTTCCCTCCCACCTACTTGCTACCAAATGTCACCATTATCCTGACTTCTAACACTACAAATAAGTTTAGCCTGCTTTTGAATTTTATATAAATAATGACTATATGTATGTCCTCTTTTGTAGATGGTTTCTTTTGTTCAACGTTATGTTTGTGAGATTTATCCCTATTGTTGAAATACTCAGATGTCTTTCCTTCTTATTGATATACAGTATTTCATTGTGTGAAAAGGTTACACTTCAGTTATCCAATCTAACGTTGATGGACACCTAGGGTCTTTCCGATATTTAGACATTAACAATAATACTAAAATAGTGTTGTTATATGTATTTTTTGGTGAACTTATGTATATATTTCTGCTGAATATATACCTAGAAATAGAAGTACTGGGTCATAGGGTGGGTGTATATTCAGCTTTACTAGATAGTGTAAAATAGTTTTCTAAAGTGGTTGCACTAATTTGCACTCTAAGCAGCAGTGTGTGAGAGTCATACTTTCCTTACATCTTTGCCATCATTTGAAATAATTTGATTTTTTGTTATAGTATTGTGGTGGGTGGGTAGTGGTATAAAACTGTGTTTTAAAATTTGCATATATCTGATAGTTTGCTTTTTTTATGCTCCTTTAACGGGATCATCTAAAATTGGTCACATTTTATTTGAAACATTCTGGCTATATGAATTCAAGTAGTGAACAAACAAAGGAAAGCTTTAAAGTATTGTGGAGAAACTTAGAGTTACAATTTTAAAAAAGACAAGTGAACAGGGGATAGCCAAGAAACAAAGGAGCCCACGTTGCATTCCACCAGAGACAGCACTGGAAATAAAAGCAAAGAGAGATGATCACATCCCAGTTATCATCTGTGCTAATTGGGACTGGGAAGCATTTGCCAAAGGTTGGAGCTGCAGACTCCAATGCTGAGAGCAGCAGGATGGCTTTTGGTGTCTGGATGCCTTTGGAGTTGTACATACAGCTTCTTTATGAAAGGAAGAAACTGGAATACAACAAAGGTAGGGTTCTATTTTAAGCCCCAGTAAAAGAAAGAAATGCAGACAGTGAGCCACAACCTTCCACCTCGAAGATCACCACATCTTAGGCTCAGACTGACATTGTCCCTTCTTACTACTACCTCTTCTCCAGGGACTCAGAAGCGACAGCATTTGACCACAGCAAGCACATTTAAATGTTTTGTCTATGATTACAATATTATTTATTTATAGAAAACAAAAAATGGCAGTAGCATTTATATATGTGTTTATTTACTTTTGTTATTACAGTTCAGTAAATTTTTTATGAGACTATACAGGTTTGGAGTGTTTTCTCCAATCCCAACTTTCCTGTATGTCCTGTTTTTTTATTATGCATAATTCCATCACTTGGTGGTTTTAGAACCATATACCACATGAAGGATGAAATTTCTTCATACTGATCACTGTTTACTCCTGACTGTGTTTGGCTCACTTTTTCTGTTTGTCTTTTCTCCCTCCTTTTCCTCCTTCATTCCTTTTTTTTTTTTTTTTTGACTTTTGGCTTTTGGAGATTTCTCTCACTTTCTCGTGATCCCAGAAAGGCATTTAGAGTCATGTTAGTTGTAATTTATGCAGGATTCAGTTTTTAGCAGCAGGACCTTGCAGAATATTCAATCTACTACACACCCAGCAGTGAAAGTCTCTCTCCACCTTTCCTCTTGCATAAATTTGTGGAAATCTCTCATCCATCGATGGTCTCTTCTGATTCTCTTCATTGTCATTGACTTTGTCCCTTTTCATTCCTTCAGTTTCATCTTAATGTGGTCTCTGCAGGGAGAAGAGATAAATGTATGTGTGTTCACACATTACTCGGAACCACAAACCAGAACTGGTTTTTTCAAACTTAACATTTAAATATGCTCTACTTTGTTCATTAAAGGTTTTAATGGAACGCACAAAGACACATTAAAAATAAATTAAAATGTCAAACTGAGCTCTAAGGAAAAAAAATTGTCAGTTAATGAATTGCAAAGTAATGAAAAAAAATTAACATTTCAGAAAGCAATTTCCAGATTTTCAAAGCTTTTTTTTTTTTTTTTTTTTTCAAAAGTAAGTCTAACTTGTATGTAAGGGCCTTTGCCTACATATTTATTTATTTTTATTTGTTTAAATCAGTGATGTCAGAAGGTAACCCTTTAACTATCTTGAGATGATCTTTAGGCTTTTGTAACATTAATTACTCTTATTCACTGTGGATATTGGTTACTCACATGGCCATGGCTACAAAGCCTTCTTAAAAATAAGTTAGAGGTTTTCCTTTTCTGATTTCAGTATCTGACGAGTCCATGTTCTGAGCAGTATACCTCTCAGTTGATAATAATACCTATGCATTCATTTGAGATGGACATTTAGAAATCCTCTTTCAAATATGTCTGCAAAAATAAGATTTTCCACTAGAGTATTTGTATAATTCAGCACTGTAGAAAAAGAGTGGTTAAAGGAATCTCCAGAATAACTAAACTAGCTTGTTTCTGCAACATACCTTGGCAGTAATAATTGTTACTGTTTTAACCCCCCGTATGAAAGATCTTTTTTTTTTTTTACAGTGGCCCAAATTATTTTCAGGGCAACAGCTTTCCTACAGAAATCGAGAGAGGCAATAAATCAACGGCACGTTCTTCCTCTTCAGAATCTGAAGGCTTTGTCATATTTTTCAAGCCCAAACCTAGTAACAGAAAAGGACTAACGCCTGTGCTTAACTATTAGGTCCTCCTCTCTCTCACACACACATGCACACGTACCCACACTTGGAACTTTGAATTTGGGCGGCAGTGTCACAAGGATGAGATACATGATTGGAGTCATTTCATCAATCCATGCTCTGCTAAGGACTTTGGGCTATTCTTGCCACTAAAATCTTTGAAGATGTCTATTTCTGCCTCTTTCCCACCTGGTTTCTTCAGTCTTCTTTTCAGCCATGTGATCTTCCTTCCCTTACGTTCTGTTTCTGTCTAACCTGCCTAGTTATCTTCTATTCTTTGCTAACAAACTATGCTAATGTCATTCACCTTATGACAAAGTGATTGAAGGCCACAGGCTACCAAACAGGGATATTGTAAGTGATGTCAGTTACATCAGTCACATCTGCTTAGCTCTATAAGCTGGAATTGTATTAAGTAGTACCAAGAACACACTTTATCACTGTTAGTGTTCAGAACCATAAAAGAAATGATCTGATACAGCAAAATCAAATATTACTCCACTTTGATTTCATTTTCACAATTGGAACAGGAATCAGATTCTGCACAAGAAACTTATCAGAAACAGGAAGAACAACAACTGATCCAGCCACGAATTCTCCTTGTCCAGCCTAACCAGAGTAGAGGGGCTGCACTCATTTGATTCAATAATTTCTACTTTCCTATGGTTTCTGTTACCTCTTTAAATTTTAAAATACTTTTACTTCTGAGACATTTCGACATAAATGAAATACTATAATAAAATCAATGCATGGCTGGGCACGGTGGCTCACACCTGTAATCCCAGCACTTTGGGAGGCCGAGGTGGGCGGATCACCTGAGGTCAGGAGTTCAAGACCAGCCTGACCAACATGGTGAAACCCCGTCTCTACTAAAAATACAAAACTAGCTGGGCATGGTGGCACATGCCTGTAATTCTAGCTACTTGGGAGGCTGAGGTAGGAGAATCACTTGAATCCGGGAGGCAGAGGTTGCAGTGAGCTGAGATCGTGCCTCTGCACTCCAGCCTGGGCAACAAGGGTGAAACCCCATCTCAAAAAAAAAAAAAATTATACACACACACAGACACACACACACTCTACATGGAACTGGGTTCAGGAGCTGTAATAGAACAATGAAAAATAGTGGTTTAAAAAAGTTAATATTTTTTGGTCACAACAAGAAGTTTGGAGGTAGGCGGTGCACAGCCAATGTGGTATCTCGGAGCTGTCTCTGGGACCAGACTGCTGCTTCTCACTGCATCTCCAACATTAGCATCACCCTAGGCAGCTTCCATCCCCATGGTCTAAAGAACGCTGTGCTACTGTCAGACAGGAATGGGGCCTTCTCCATACCAAAAAAAATTGTAGTTGTTGTTTTAGTGCATCAGGAAGCACATTCAAGGGACTTTACCTGCATCTCTTTGGCCAGAACTATGTGATATGGCCCCTCCAGACTCCAAGGAACTTTGGAAAAGTGACATTACCAATCTCATCAAAATTGGGGTTTTGTTAACAAAAAAGAGAGAGTGGATATTGGGCAAACAACTCATGAATGTCTGCTGTTGCCTACTACTAGGGTTTAATAGATGTTAACATTTTGCAAATTTGCTTCAGAACCTTTTCTTGTTTTTTTTTTTTTTTTTTTTTTTTTTTTTTTTTTTTTTTTGAAATAGGCTCTCACTCTGTTGCCCAGGCTGGTCTCAAACTCCTGGGCTCAAGTGATACTCCCTCCTTAGCCTTCTGAGTAGCTGGGATTAAATTACAGGCATGTACTACAATGCCTAGCATAGACACTTGTTTTCTTTAAAAGACATGAAACATTACAAAGTAAAGCTAAAGATGTATCTTCATCTCTTTTTCCTCTCTTCTACCTCAGAGGTAACCATTAACCTGAAACTGGTGTGCATGACTCCCAGATGTATTTTTATACTTTGACTACATATATAAATTTGATTTCTGATAATGTCAGGCTAGGTAAATCAAGCCCACCCTCATGATAAATAAGCCTGAACCCTACCTAAACTACACATGCATAAATATACATTTTTCTAAACTATATTTAAAATCTTATCAAAGTGTTAGAGAACTGACAAGGTCATAAAGAGCTAGCAGGCCAGAATTTAAGGAACAGTAGAAACTAGAGAGGCTAGCTAAACACCAGCTACACTCGGCACTGAGGCAACCCGGACTGCAGTGTCCTGGGGTTGGATTGGGGGCAGATTTACTTTCGGTTTCCCTTACCCTGGGGGCGTGGTCTTCTAGGACCAGCTTGATATGTAAGAGGGTCTCCTATTAGATTCCTAGTCTCTGGTTGGGCCCTAGGCCATTGTTTCTTTTTTTCCCTTACGAAAACTGAAGTCAAGTTTGCCTATATCAACAAAAGCCCTCAGGGCAAAGGCGGTTTCAATGCTCTGATGTCCTACTTGTACAGATGGGCTATCCGTAAAGGCAAGGACAGTTAACACTAGAGAAGCTATTAACATTCAGATTTCACGTTTCTCGTTAACCTTATGATTTTCTTCCTTATACATCAAAAATTTTTTTCTCTACTATCTTATCTCATTGATTTTTTTTGAAATCAATGTAGTTATTTAAAGTCATGGATTTCTTTTCTATAAGTACTACTTTATTTACATTCCCACAGTTTTAATATATGGTGTTTTATTATGACTTATGTATAAAACATTTCTAGTTTGTTGACCCCAAAATTATGTATAAATATACATATTTTTGTAAACATATTTATTGAAATATATGGTACATTCAGAATAGTACATAATCACAAAAGAATAGCTGCATAGGCTGAGGTGGGTGGATCACATTTCAAGAGATCGAGATCATCCTGGCCAACATGGTGAAACCCTGTCTCTACTAAAAATACAAAAATTAGCTGGGTGTGGTGGTGCACGCCTGTAGTCCCAGCTACTCAGGAGGCTGAGGCAGGAGAATTGCTTGAACCCGGGAAGTGGAGGTTGCAGTGAGCCGAGATGAGATCGCACCACTGCACTCCAGCCTGGCAATAGAGCGAGACTCTATCTAAAAAGAAAAGAATAGCTGTATAAATATTCACAAAATGAACATATCCACGTAGACACCATCCAAATCAGGAAATAAACAAAACTCTGACAGTCTTTTAATTGAATTGTTTAGTTCATTTACATTTAAAGTAATTTTTGATATATATAGATTTGAGTTAATCATGCTATTTTCCATCTGTCCTTTGTGTCCTTATTCCTCCTTGATTTCTTTGGAAATAATTTTTTTTAAATATTTCCTTCCTATATTAACTTTTTAGTTACACAACCTACTGTATTCTTTTAGAATACAGTAGATATCCTTGACTTGTTATAGTCTAGCTTATTTTAACAGTTTTACCACTTCCCAAGCAATGCAAGAAGCTTAGAATGATTTAACTACATTTACCTCCCTCTTGACCTTTGTGATACTGTTTCCATATATTTTACTTCTACATATGTATAAACTCCACAAGACTGTGCTTTAAATAGTCAATGTTATTTTCTACTTATCCACATATTTACCCTTTTTGTTGCTTTTCATTTCTTCTTATAGTCCCATGCTTCTACCTAGGATCTTTAACTTATCAATTATAGCAATTTATTTATTTATTTATTGAGATGGAGTCTCGTTCTTTTTGCCCAGGCTGGAGTGCAGTGGTGCAATCTTGGCTCACCACAGCCTCCGCCTCCTGGGTTCAATTCTCCTGCCTCAGCCTCCCGAGTAGCTGGGATTACAGGGATGCACCATCTCACCCAGCTAATTTTTGTATTTTTGGTAGAGACGGGGTTTCACCATGTTGGTCATGCTAGTCTCACACTCCTGACCTCAGGCGATCCGCCCACTTCGCCCTCCCAAAGTGCTGGGATTACAGGCATGTGCCACCGTGCAGGGCCAATTATAGCTATTTTAAAGTCTTTGCATCCTCACACTAATATTTGGATTACCTACGGGTTTGCCTGTATCGTTTGTTTTTCCTCCGGGTTATTGGCCTACTAATATTTTGTGGTATGCCACTGTGGACATTTTTGAAAAGTTTAAAAAGTTTCCGGAACGTTGTTTTAACATAAGGAGTCCCTTCTTCCTCTCTTAGGCAGATAAGGCAAGGGGCTAATTACCTGAATCAAGTTATGCTTTGCGCTGGTCAGGGCTGGGTTGAAGTTTTTCTAAGACTGGTTCCAAACTACCAATCTTTTGATTGAGAGCCTGATGGGTTTCTGCCTTTTCATCCCTGAAAACCTGCAGGAGATTCAGCTCCATCACTCCTCAAAAACCTGGTAAATTACTAAGAAAGAGGCTGGCTGTGTGTTTGAGGCAGGCCTGCTCTCCAGGGGGACTTTGTCTCATGTGGACTGGGAGACTAATGGATTTTTCACTCTGCTTTTGGAAGCCCTTGGCCTAGCTCCTTGGCTTTCTGTGGGTTACGCAGGACTCAGTAAATGTTCCACGGGGAAAATCAGCCACTGTTTGGGGCTTGGGCATCTAGTGTCACATGACTGCCCAAATCCAGTAGATTTCCTCTGCATGGGCCAAGCCCAGTCCTCACTTTGTGCACAGAACTGGCAAAAAAAAGAGGAGAAAGCTGCTGGCAATTTTCAGCTCATTCAAAAGGGCTTTTAACAAAAGTCTTTCCTTCTGAAAATCAGACTAATCTAGTCATCATTGCTTCCATTACTTGCTAATACCTTAAAAATACGATTTTGTAATTTACCCAGGTTTTCTAGTTGTTGAAGTGAGAACATGGGGCTGCCACTGTGTACTGTATTCTGCCCAGGAGCAGAAGTTGACTACTCTAACAATTTAAAATATACAACACGCATACTAAAAAAAATCTATAATTAGTCAATATCACTACTCTTATTTTGACTACCATAAAAACTTTAGAGGAGTAAAATTAACATTAAAGAATGTAGGAATGGCAAATACACAAGCAGCCACTAACCCTAGGACTGAGGCAGGTACACATCTGGAAAGGGCCTTCTCCCCAGGTGAGAGTCAGATTTTACTGAAGGGGTATGGTTGAGGTCCCCTGCATGGTGGAGAAGTCTGCTTAGGCTCCACAGTCTGGGGATGGTAGGCAAACTCGCTGCTAGAATGCTGGCAACACTGCTAGCAGACCACCTATTAGACTGCCAGTGATGAACTTTCCTGGACCCACCCACTGTGTTGCAGTGGAAGTCACTGGGAAGCCACTTGCTGGGGTGCCCATAGAACTTGCTGGAAGCTGTGCACCATGTGTCTCTTACATGCTACTGCTAGGAAACAGGTCCTCACCTGCAAACTGCCCACTGGCTGCCACAGGAGCCGGAAGAGTAAAGCAATAGAACCAGAAACAGAAGCCCCTTCCTCCTGCTGGTCCTTCCAGGGCCCTCCACTGTCAAGGACTAACATTGCAACAGCTGGGGTCTGGCTCTACATCCCAAAGGAGGGCACGGAGGAGTGGACTAAGAGCCAAGAGGAATACATTGATAATTGGCACAGATTTTCTTTTGCTCAGCCTTGCTACTTGCACCCCTTCCTTCCTTTGTTCATAGTTTGATTTCTGAAGTACATCCTTTAGCAATTATTTTAGCAAGGGTCACTGGATAAATTTTCTCAGCTTCGTTCATCCCAAATTGTCTTTATTTTACCCTCTTCCTTGAATAATAATTTAGCTGGGTATTAAATTCTACATTGACCGGTTATTTTCCTAAGTACTACAAAAACATTATTTCATGTCTTCCTATGTCTGTGGCTCTTATTAAGATTTTTGCTCTTAGTTTAATTATTTGTAGGCAATCTGTCTCTTGTTGCTTTAACGATTTTCTGAGGTTTTTTTTTTTTTTTTCTGGTCTAGAGTTTCCTATTAATGTTCCAGGTTTTTATCTTATTTGGGAGTCTGTGTTTCCTCCATTGGTGGAGTCATTTTCAGAAAATCTCTATCAGTTCTGGAAAAATCTCTCCCATTAACTTTCCAAATTTTGCCTTCCTAATTCACTCTGTTTTCTCCTTCTGGAACTCCTATTATCTGCATGTCGATGCTTTTATTCTTTGCTCTACTTATTTTATAGATATTTTTGTCTAACTTTCTGTGCTGAATTCTGTGCAGATTGCTCAGTTCTTCTTGTCCACTATTTTCTCTACAGCTATGTTTAATCAGCTCTTGAGCTCATTTTTTGAAGTTTTGTTTTTCATTTGTAAAAGTTTTATTTGGTTATTTTTCAAATCTATTTCTTGTCAAGTCTCTTTCTACTAATTTACAAATTTTCTTTTAAGCATATTTATAATATTTTCTTTTGGATTGTTTTATTATCAGAAGTTAGCTTAGTTCTAAGCCCATTCTCAATTCTTTATTCTAAGTACTTTAGTTCTAAGCCCATTGAGTTCTAAGCCCAGTTCTAAATTCATTATTGTAGTTTACTGTATATTTGACAATACTTAAGGGTGCTTTCCTTGCGAGTTTTTAAATTTTGGATTGGATGTATATTCAGTATTTCGCTTTTTGGAGAATGCCGTGCAACCGTGGCTGAGGAAATAACTCTTCATAATGTTTTTGTGTTTACTCATGCTAGGTAATATAAATTTGTATCTTTAATAGCATAGGCCAGAGATTTGTGATGTCTCAGTGGTATCAGTCTGGGTCTAATCAGGAGACAGAAACCACACATAATAATTTAAACAAGTTACTTTACTATAAGGCATTATTAAGCTATGATAACAGAGTAACTAAAAAGATGTAAAGGGAATGCTACGTTGAGACTCTAGGGTTGAGAGAGAATACCCAAGGAAGGGCACATTTGGACAGGATGGGGCCTCCTCGAGGCTGGAGTTCAAACCTCATTGGCAAAGATGCAGCTGCAGCTCACAGGAAGGAGAGGAGTTTACTGCAGCCCATCCACAGTTACTGGTCAAACAGGAAACAACCTTCTGGGTACAGCCATACCAAGGTGTGAAGTCTGAAGCACGGGAAGTTGAATCAGAAGAACCACGGAAAGGTGGTCACAGGACTGGCTGGAACGGTGAGGTCACCGAGGGACCGTGCAGAACATCACTGGATGTCCCCCTTCACCCACCCTTCTGACCAACCATGCAGCAGGAGCAATAAAAAGCCAAACCCTCACACAGGAACCAGGAAGAGAAGCCCCTTTCCTCCTGCAGTGTCCCTCCAGCGCCCTCTGCTGACAAGTATAGTATGATCCTTACTGTGAAGGAGAAAGGCTTACAGTGTTCAGACTATGATCCCAGACCAGGTATTACAAGTTCAAAGCGGGGAGGCAATGAATTAATAAATGCCTCAGTTTATCAATCCGTCTGGATTGGTATTTTTCTTCTCCAAAATGTGAGCAAAGATACCCTTGATCTATGTACCAGTAAATAGATTATTGTTAGTCCACCTTTCTCTACAGGTGCCACCCTTTGAGAGTTCAGGTTTTAAGCAGTGGCCCTATTCCCACTCCCTACCTCACGCGGACTCAAGGACTTTTTTTCCTGTTCCCACAGGGGCATTAAAGCACACGCCTCTAGGAAACTGGTGTCAATATCTTCTCATCCAATTTGGCAGCTGCTCATCACTTACTACTTTTACGTTCTCTTTTCATTTTCATCACTTGGGAATTTCCCTTTCTTGGTTGTGAACTCAGCTGTGCATTAAAAACAAAGTGACGTACATTATACCTAGCATTTCTAAGAGGTCTTAGAGGGAAGAGTTCAGTCTCTATTCCTCTGGCAGCTTAACAATACCTGTTCTTGTTCTCTTTTGCAACTTTCTGGGGCGGATATCTTTTTTTTTTTTTTTTTTTTCCAGAAAAGGTCTTGCTCTATCACCCAGGCTGGAGTGCAGTGGCATGATCTCAGTGCACTGCAACCTCTGCCTCCTGGGCTCAAGCAATCCTCCCACCTCAGCCTGTTGAGTAGCTGGACTACAGGCATGCACCACCATGTCCAGCTCATTTTTGTATTTTTTATGGAGATGGGGTTTTGCTATGTTGCCCAGGCTGGTATTGAACTTGTGAGCTCAAGCAGTCCACCTGCGTCAGCCTCCCAAAGTGCTGGGATTACAGGCGTGAGCCACCACACCAAACCTTGGGCCAGAAAACTTCTTGAGACATATGCTAGAAGATTTAAAATGTAAATAAAATAACCCTCACAGCAAGTTGCATTATTTTATTTGAGCATATCATCAGACCATGGCTGCTAGTTTAGGTGATTAATGAGCTAGACTATCTCAAGCTTGGTGGACTGGCTTGTACAGTGCTTGTCACCTGTGACTTTCATATGTGCATTTTAAAAGCACTGCAGAGATGAATTTGTGCCAGCAAGAAGGGATTTTAATTTCCACCTGAGGGCTCTGCATACTTTGGTGGGTGTGTAACCAATTTCCATTTCATTAGTTATGTAAGATGTGACTTAACTCAATAACTGGATCCGGTCCACATTTCTGATTTACTTCAGCAATGTATTAGCACAACATATAGATTATGCTATGCATTGGCCTTACCCTTAGTTTAATTTTGGAGGTTGGTGTATCATTTTACTGGAGAAACTTATGCTCTAGAAATGTAAGGAGACTTTCTCTGAGCTTCTGACACATTATACATACATCTATACTATAGTGCCTATCAATTGCAATGTGATTTTTGTTTACTTGCTGACATTCCCTTCAAATTAGATCTTAGAGGATGAGATCTTTTTATGTGCCCCAGGGCCTCACACAGCTGCAGAAGGGAGATGATAATTAAATAAATTTTGAGTAAAACACATTTTGCCTACGATCATACAGCTAGAAGTAACACAGCAGTGTGTGCAGCCACTATACTCTAGTACTTTAACTGCAGCAAAAGGCATGTGAGGGAATTATAGCTGGATAGGTAAGCAGATTCCAGATATTAGAATATTTTGTATACCATACTTGGATTTTTGAGTTCTCTTAAGGCCGTGGGGAACCATTCAGGAGTTTCTTTGTGAAGGGTGAGATGATGAGAAATGCATTTGGAAAGATCAATTTGTTGGTTTTGTGTAGACCCTATAACCATATAAATGGCTCTTATGAAATATTGGTGGAATGAGAACGAATACAAGAATAAATCAGGAGGTGCACCTTGGCTTTCCACAGTACACTTTGGTTCTATTGTCCGAGACAGAGTGCTAGCTGGGAGGTGTTATGGACTGAACCGTAGCCCCTCCAAATTCATATATTGAACTCCTAGCCCAGGACCTTAGCACATGACAGCATTTGGAGATACCAAAGAGGTAATTAAGTGAACATGAGACCATTAGAGTGGGCCCTAATCCAATCTGATGGTTATCCTCATAAGAAGAAAAGACTGGGACATAGAGAGAGACACCAGGGGTGAGCATGCATACAGGGGAGGAGCCTGTGAAGAGACAGCAAGAGGGCGGTCATCCATAAGCCAAGCAGAGTGGCCTCAGAGGAAACCAGCCCTGCTGGCACCTTGATCTTGGACTTCCAGCCTCCAGAACTATGAACGAAGAAATTTCTGTTTTTTTGCCACTCAGTCTGCAATATTTTATTATGGCAACCTTAGCAAACTAATATAGGCTGGCCCAGTGTGACCATCCCTACCTACTTTGGAGTAAAATCTGTAGGAGTGTTGGTAAAGAACATTTTAGGAGTTTCCATTAGGCATATAAATACTTCCTCAGGTGTAGAAGATGAAGTATTAAGATGTCTGCCCCAGACCTTCCCAGGTTTAAGGAGAAGATTGATCAGATTTTGGTAGATTCCTGCCTGAAAGTAGAGGAACTCATTAAGTGGCACCATGAGATATTTTCTAGCCTTCTGGATTTTTATTGATTAGTTAAATTATTTATTTAGTATTTATTAAACATGTAAACGTACTCTGCATTGGAGCATATAACCAGGTCATATTCTTGAGGTTAAGTAACCCAAGTAATTAATTAGTTAATTAATTCCTACTAGTTAGACACAGACCTTGCCTTCTGCAATGTAACAGTTTAGTGAAGAAAGATAGACATGAGAACAGATAATTACACAAAAGCACAATCAGGGCTATAACAGAGATATTATGATTGTGCTGTAGGAACACAGTGCACCTGGGGAGTAAGAAAAGGCTTCCTACAGGAGGTGATTTTAAACAGGGTCTTAAAGTGTATGTAGGAGCTCATCAGGCTAATAAAGGTTCCAGGGGTGGAAGAGCATTCTAGACCATGGGAAAACTCGGGGCAGAAGCTCAGAGACATGAGAGGGCATAGGGTTTTTGGGGATCGGTGAGAACTGCAGTGGGACAAGGCACATAAGGTGGGAGCAGAGAGCCATGAGCAATGCCGCTGGGAAAGTAGGATCCTGCCTGGTGGTGGAGGACCTGGGACTCCATGCTCATACCTTTGACGCTAATTTTCTAGGCAACGGTGATTGGGTGGGTGAACAAAATCACCGTAGCCACTGTGGAGGGACCCAGCTCTCCAGTGGATCATCCTTGCTACCCCATTGGCTAGTTCTAATGTGACCACGTGTTTGGCCTTTTGGCTGCATTGCCTGCTGCCTTGATTCTCTGGGTTTCTCCCCTTTTTCTGAGTTTGTCTCTGAGTAGAGTGAGAGGGATGTAGTAGGAGAGGAGGTCAGACTGGTGGGAGGGGATAATAATGTAGGCCTAGATGACCTTTTGGCTTTTTCTGTGAGTGACAACAGAGCCTTTGGAGAGCTTTGGGCAAGGAGTAGAGAGATTGATCCTAGCTACTAAAATGATCATTCTGGATGCTCAGTGGAGAAGAGAGTGTGGACAGCTAAGCATTGAAGCAGGAGTTTTACAGATGCCAGAATGGTGGTGTTCCTTTGAGGACGGGTAAGGACATTTTTGGTTGCATGAAGGAGAGTTACATGGCCTTGGGTAAGAACACCAGGGGAGGGGGTGGCAAAGGGAACTGAAGTAAGGAAGCAAAGGCACATGTGGGGGTTGAGAAGCCCATGGACACTGATGAAGTTAGACAGTTCTTGTTTGCTTTGCTACCCAGTGTTGAATTCTCTCCCTACTTGGGAGGGAAGAGAGTCTGTCATTGTGTGTTGCAAGGCAGAGCTGCCACCTCCTTTAAAAAAGCTCTTGGCAGAGGATGTCAGAAAGAATGGGCTGAGGACCTAGGCTCAGCCAACTGGAAGTCCACACCCAGAACCCTCCACCTCAATGGAATAATCCACAGAAGATATTCCATCAGCTAATACATTCTTTACTGATGACTGCAACAAGGTGAGGCTCTTGCTAGCAGCAATGATACCAAAGGTGGTATCTCCAACAGAGGCCCCTTGCCAGTGGCTGGGCTTCCTCTCTCTCATCCTGCCCCCTACAGGACTGGCTTTCCCAGTCAGTTCTGTTGCTTGCAACCAACAACTCTGCAGATCCAGTGGTGAAAGGTGTTTTTTTACCCCAGAATTTTGCAGAGTACTACTTTTTAAAGAAAGTCAGCTCTAATTAGAGCAACCCTCACTCAAGATTAGATAGGGGGTGAGAAGAGGTCACAGAAGCTATTCAGTATAAGATTGTATTTATATAGGAGGAGAGCGGGGGTGAGAACAAAGACAGGCAGATGCAAGGATGACATGAAACAAATTAAAATGTCTTATGCGATCAGTTAGAATACCTCAGTAAAATTGACACATGATTTTTGTGACTTTTTTCTTTTAAATTTATTTTAACAATTCTTTTGAAGAGATCTACTGATTAAATATTAATTCTGTTCTTAGTTGAGTGTTCTGATTATGTAGAAATAGTTTCCTACGGACTAGAAAAGTTGAGCATACTTTTCATGGTTCTTTGCATCTCATAAGCTTTCTAAGTGGAAGAAGCCTGATTTTATTATCAGTTAGAAGCTTCAGTTCCAAATAATCATTGTGGTTAAAGCACTGGACAGGAGTCAGGAGTTTTTAGCTGTGAAAACTCAGTTTCACTCCATTCTATTAAGGAATTTGGAGCAAATGATCTTAAAAGTTTCCCACAGCCCCAACATTTTGATTCTACCTTAAACTATTAAGAACTTATTAGGGCATTTTAAAGTGGCAGAAAAGTTTAGAAAATTGAGTAATAGACAGGAATGTATGTATTATTTAGCTTTAATGTAACAGTTTGCAGTATTTGCTTCTGATTTTTCTTTTAGTTTTAAAAAAATTTCCATTTAACCAAAATTGACTTTTTTGGTGTACAGTCCTATGAATTAAAACATTTTTATTGTGGTAAAACGTACATGAAATTTACCAACTTAACCATTTTTAAGTGTCCAATTCATGGTGTTAAGTATATACACATTGTTGTACAACCACCACCACTATCCATTTCTAGAACCTTTTCATTTACCTTTCATTTACCATTTCTAGAAACTTTTAGTTTAGTTTCAAACTAAAACTCCATATCCATTGTGCAATGAGTCCCTTCCCTCAGTCCCTGGAAACCATTTTCTTTGTGAAATTTAGTCCTGTGAACTTTGTTTGTTTGTTTTGTTTTATTTGTTGTTTTTGAGGTGGAGTCTCGCACTGTTGCCCAGGCTGGAGTGCAGTGGCGCGATCTTGGCTCACTGTAAGCTCCGCCTCCCGGGTTCACGCCATTTTTCTGCCTCAGCCTCCCAAGTAGCTGAGACTACAGGCGCCCGCCACGGCGCCCAGCTAATTTTTTGTATTTTTAGCAGAGGCGGGGTTTAATTGTGTTAGCCAGGATGGTCTCGATCTCCTGACCTCGTGATCCACCCTTCTCGGCCTCCCAAAGTGCTGGGATTACAGGCGTGAGCCATTGAGCCCGGCCAGTTCTGTGAATTTTAATGCACTTGTAAATTTGTGTTACCATCACCACAGCTGGGATACAGAGGAACCCCACCACCCCGGTGCACTATTCCTTTATAGTCCCATCTTCCTCCTGACAACCACTAATCTATTTTTCATCACTATAATTTTGTCTTTTCACAAATGTCATAAATGGAGTCATAAATTATGTGACCTTTACTACCGGTTTCTTACATGCAGCGTGATGCTTTCAGATCCACCCAAGTGGTACGGTGTGGGTACCCATGGTTTGTTCCTGTTTACTCCTCCCTGTGCACCTCTCTTCAACCCCACTCCTCTTCCTCCCTTGCCAAAGGGAACCCCTGCCCTGAAGTCAGTGTGTTAGAATCTCATGAATATTTTAATAGTTTTAGCCACAAAACAATATATGTTTTTTGTTTCCTGATGTTTAAAATGTAAATAAATGGCATCATAACAAAAACCATGCTGTAAAATGTTTCCATAACTCACCATTATGTTTTTAAGGGATATCCACGTTGGTGCCATGTGAACGCTGGGTTACAAATCTTCATCAGTCTATAATATTCTGTTATATGACTACATCATGTATTCATCCATTTGCCTGTGGAGGAACATGTTTTTCCCTGTCTGGCTGTCTGTCTCATTATCTCACACTGAATAGCAGTACTTGGTTCCCTCCTAAACCCCACCCCCTTCCCCAGGGCCTCCAGTCCCAAAGCAGGCCTTGCTGATGGTCAGAAATACCCACAATGGGGGCAAACCCCAAATCTCATCTTCAAGCTGGCTGCTTGCTTGGCTGAGTACCGGGGCGGAGCCTGTGTCTGGATCCGTGGACCCCTAAGCTTGAGGTGTGAATGAGGTCTCAATCCTGGATGTGTGTTGCCGTCTCCAAAGCAGTCCTTTAAACAGGGAAGAGGGAGAGGACAGAGCATAGGAAGGAAGAGAAAGGAGAAGAGAGAGAAGGAGGGAAGAGAATGGGAAACAGGGAGGGAAAGGAGAGAGAGAGGGAGAAAGAATTAAAGAAATTAAGTCAGAGTTTCTGGGCAGTGGTATTTTTCTAAAACTTATCAAGTTAAAGATGCAGCCAGGGTAACAAACCCTTGATTAAAACAAACAAAACAATGTTCCAGGCAACATTTTCTAGCTTTCCAGAGGTTTGGGAGCCCCAAACCCTGACTCTCCACTCCCTCCATCTCCTACCGCTTTTAGCCCCTGTGGCCCTGTGGCAGCCGCCATCTGAGCCTGCTTTCAGAAACAGGTAGCAAAGCCCTGGCCTCAGTCCAGCTCCTGGTGGGCTTTCTTGTCATTTCTAGTACACAGGGATGTTGATCTGGTTTCTGAGTCTCACTACAGTGTATACGTCTTCTCCGTTTGTTCTTTATCTGATCTTTCTATATGCTGGAGCAAAGATGTTACCTGAGAGCGTGAGCTTACAGAAATGTTTCCTATCTCACTTTTGAAAGCACACTTTACCCGCTGAATGACTGCTATTGTACCTTCAAAGGAACTTACGCCGCCACCTTAGAAATACCATCTTTTTGTGTTTTGCCTTTTTTAAATGAAAAGTTACTGCTTTTTCTCATTTCGGAAATAATTCATGCTTGCAGTAAAAAGTTCAAACGCTATGGAAATGTATGACTTAGGAAATGAAAGAACGTGTTCTGTCATCATCCCCCTGCAGATGATGACCACAAAAAATCTTGAGCCTATTTTTCCATATATTTACCATACACATACTAACATTAAAAAAAATAAAAATGAAATTACGTTGGAGAACGGTAGGGCCAATTGATTTCTGCACTTAGTGTATCATGGAAAGTTTTCAGTACTTACTTTACTTATTTCATTATTTTTAATGGACACATGGTGTTCCTTTGTCTGGTTGTTCTGCGGTGCATTTACTGAGGGTCATTTGGGAAGTTTTGGTTTTGGCATCATAGATGATGCTGAAATAAACTTTTGTTATGTACATCTGTGTGCATTTATGCAAGGTCCAAAACTGCTTTATCTCTTAGAACAGAAGTGAATGCATTTGCAGGGGGAAGGAGAGAGCGGAGGGAGGTTGGTGCCCTTCTCAGCAGTCAGAAGGTAGTAGATGCTTGGGGCTACTTTAGACACTCGGCCCTAGGGGAATGTATCTCCTGAGTCTCAAAACTCTTAATGCCACGCACACCACGACAGGTTCCCTTCACTCCACCCTCTCCTGAACCTTCTGGATTGAAGAACACCAGTCTCCAGAAGGTTAACTTGGAAAGGTTAGGGCAGTTTGGGTTTTTGTTTGTTTGCTTGTTTTATCTCTAGATTGCTTATAAAGTGTAGTATTTTTCAAACTGCGGAGCTGTGACGCATTCATATTATGAAATAAAATTAGAGGGTTACAAACAAGCAATTGAAAAATAGGGGACAGAGCGAGACTCTGTCTCACAAAAAAAAAAAAAATAGAATAGTACAGAAAATAAGAGTGCATCATGTGAAGTAAGTGTAAGTACTGTTTACTTGAAATTTTATTTCAGGTGTGTGTGTATGTGTATGTGTGTGTGTGTCTTGAGTCAGGTTCCCTAGAAGCAGAGCTCAGCAAAAGAGTTCTGGGTGTATGTGATCTGGAAAAGTGAGGGGAGCTGGCTGGGGCAGAAGAAGAAGCTGAGCGAGAGTATGTGCTTCCAGCCTGATTTCTGGGGCTCTGATGCTTGAGTTGTTCCACAGACCTGGTGCTGCGTTAGGGAAGGGGTCAGCCTGTGAACCCCCAGGTCCACCATCAGTTGTGGGCTGTGGGCTGATGTGAGGAGTAGGGGTGCATAACCTGGAAAGTCAGCTCCTATTCTGCAAGGACAGTTCTCCAGAGGATGAGGCCGCTGTGATCTTCACCCACTGGGGATGAGTCCCCAGCCTGAATGAGGTTGCCAATGGTGTCTTTACTGGACCTGACAGACAATGTATTCCTTCTTAGTGTGGGTCATGGCCAAAAAATGTTGGAGAAGCACTGGATCTGAAGAACTTAGTCTATCCACCTGTGGTAACGAAAATGAGGCCTTATCACTATCTTTTCCTTATTTCATTAGACAAAGGCAAGTTCCACATATAATTGGAATTTTGTCCCCATCAGAGCAAAAGTCACCACAATTTCTGAATGAATCCAGAGTGGGAAAGAAATGCAGAAGACGTTTTTAATAGGTTAAGCTTAAGCCTTAAGGTCCAGGATATATCTAAGGAGGCTTAGCGCCTCTCCTGGCTTAGAGCAAACCACCCTGGAGGTGAGGTAGGTGGGCTCTTAGGGGAAGCTTGAAACCCACAAGAAGCATGGCATGTGTTCAGGGAGCATTAATTTTACTCAGCTAAATATTTTAAAACTTGGTGGGTTTTTTTTTATGACCATAAATATAAGATGCAACAGAATGTGAAATTCACATGAACTTTTAAGATGAAGAATAAAATTACAAAGAGATTTCAGATTATAGGTTGCCACTTTGGACTATTCTCCTAGGCTCTCAGAGGTTCTTGTTCATTTGCTTCTGCAGTTAGGCAGTCAAGGAGAAAATTAAGAAAAGCAGTAGTTAGAGTCATTATTATTCTCCTTTCAGGAGAGTCCGGTTAACTTGGTAAGCTGGGCTCTGAATCCTCCAGGCTCTGAACAGATGACATTCATCCAATAGGCAGTCTTGATCACCAATCCTAAAATACCAGAACCGTCTGGTCAGTCGAGAGATAGTTATTAAGCACCAATGAGGTGCTAACATTGGGGTTAAAATGATGAAGAAGACAGACCATCCTGCTCTGATGGGCCATTCTGGTCAGGGGAGACAGGCAAAACCAAATAAACAATGTGGTAGTCATTAGAACTATGCACCAAATCTTTGGGCTTCCTGGGTTGAGTTAACTCATGCTAACTCTGCTGGAATGAGGTCCTTGGGGGTGGACCCTTGACCAGTTCTGGCCAATGAGTGGTGAGTGGTGAGTGGAGGTCCTTGGGGGTAGACCTTTGACCAGTTCTGGCCAATGAGTGGTGAGTGGAAGTGTGGTGCCCTTCTGGGCTGAGCATTTCGTGCAATGCTCTCTAAAGCTTTCTTTTCCCTCTGGCACCATGACCAGGGCAGTGCTCCACATGGTCGCTGCCCGTCAGCCTGGTCCCTGAGCCGAGCCTCCCAGTCAGTCCACAAAGCACATGTGGTGTGAAAAAGCTAGAAACTTTTACTATTTAGCCTCCTGAGGTTTGAGCATTGTTTATTATTGCACTTTAATGTAAACCACCTTGCCTGATATAAACCAACAAATTAAAACAAGTTCTGATAACTGCCTTGAATAAAATGAAGAGGTTGTTAATAGCACATGACAGAGGGTGGCCTACAGGTCAGGAAATGCTTCTGTGAAGACATGAAATGTAAGTTGGGACCTAATCCATCCAGGTAATGGGTATTTCCACCATGGTTTTTCTCTGTTACTGAGAGGAGTGAGGTAGCCCTTGAGTCACAGAACCAGGACAGGCAGGAAATAGGAGACATAAACTTGCTCAAGGGTACACAGCTAATTGTTGGCAAAGCTGGTGCTCTAACAGCAGCATCTGGGCTTGGGTCCAGGCCCTTTTCACTCGGGCTGCCCCAAAGGCAAGTGAGGTGTCTAGGGTGCAACACTGAAGGAGACATGCTCTCTGGGCCTACCACGCATTTGCATGTGCCTCCCTAAATGTGTCCTGGAGACTCATTCTTAAACAGGCACTCATCCTCAGGGTCACACAAGGGTGAGGAGGACACTGAAAGGTTACCTTCTTTTTTTTTTTTTTTTGAGACGGAGTCTCGCTCTGTCGCCCAGACTGGAGTGCAGTGGCGCGATCTCGGCTCACTGCAAGCTCCGCCTCCCGGGTTCACGCCATTCTCCTGCCTCAGCCTCCGGAGTAGCTGGGACTACAGGCGCCCGCCACCACGCCCGGCTAATTTCTTTTTGTATTTTTAGTAGAGACGGGGTTTCACCGTGTTAGCCAGGATGGTCTCGATCTCCTGACCTCGTGATCCGCCCGCCTCGGCCTCCCAAAGTGCTGGGATTACAGGCTTGAGCCACCGCGCCCGGCCGAAAGGTTACCTTCTTAAATATTGTACCCTAAGCACCCTGCTGGCCTCACCCTGGTCCCAGCTCTGTCCACACCATTGTTCTTAGTGAAAATAACAAACAAGCACACAACATTCAGGTGACTGTGGCTGTGTCCTTGGCATTCTGGGTGTGTCTGCTGATCTGATCTGAAAATAGCACTACCCTCATTGAGATCCTGTGACAGACAGCACAGCGCTTCGAGACAGGAAAGTGCAGTTTTTGATCTGCCAAAAATTGACTTTCTAAAGCCATTGGTGGGCAACCAAGTAAGGAGACGAGGGAGTGAGTTTCAGGAGTTTTAGGAAGACGGGGACTGGCCTGTGCCCATCTTTCCCCTTGGCAGGGTAAGAGCCTTTCATCTCCTCTGAAAAGGGTGGTTTCAGTTGCAGAGAAGGAATTTAATGAAATGCATTCCCACAAGGTGTCAATGACTAACAGTACCCTCTTTCCTGGAAGCCGGTTTGGTAAACAATAGGAGAAGCTAGCAGATGATCTTTGTAGAGCAGTTCCTGTATGTAGACACTGGGCTGGTGCTTCATAAGCATTTAATCTCATTTATGCCCTTTGGCATGATGAGGTTGGTGATTGGTTTTATTATCACCACTGTATTAGTCCATTTTCAAGCTGCTGTAAAGACATACCCGAGACTGGGAAGAAGGAGGTTTAACTGGACTTACAGATCCACATGGCTGGGGAGGCCTCAGAATCATGGTGGGAGGTGAAAGGTGCTTCTCTCATGGTGGTGGCAAGAGAAAAATGAAGAGGAAGCAAAAGCGGAAACCCCTGGTAAACCCATCAGATCTCGTGAGACTTATTCACTATTACAAGAATACGAGCATGGGAAAGACCAGTCCCCGTGATTCCATTACCTCCCCCTGGGTCCCTCCCACAACATGTGGGAATTCTGGGAGATACAATTCAAGTTGAGATTTGAATGGGGACACAGCCAAAACATGCTACCCCCTGTACAGAGGAAGAACCTATCTCTCTGGGTCTAAATAACTCACCCTTTGAACGTTTGTGTCTGTTACTCACTTGAGGACAGTGGGCACAGAAAGGGTGAAAACACCTGACTGGTGAACAGAAGTGCTAACCTGGAGGAGAGGAAAGAGAACAGAAGACAAACAAAGCCGCCTACTTTACAAGGTTGTCAACCCAGGTTAACTTTACCCTGACTGGGGTAAAATTTACCAACGCCACCACCTCCTGGACCATGGTTCTTAAGAATTTTCTGCTAAGCTTGGTGAATAAGTGGGTGCGTTTTCAACAAAAACCAATGTTTGTATAAACTTTCAGAGGCATGGGAAGCCTCCATTTTGTCACAATCTTATTTCATTCCGTTTTACCAAGGTAGACCTTATAAATCATGGAACTCACCCATTGTAAATGGATGATTTGGGGTAAATTTATACAACTGTACAGCCATCACCACTGCATCACTCCAAAAATTCCCCATGATGCCTGACACTCCGTTTCCTACCTGCCCCTCCTCTACCCCTCCCCACCTCCACTTCAGCCAATTTCTGCTTTCTGTATCTATAGTTTTGCTGTTAGTAGACTTTTCTTATAATGGAATCACACATATAGCCTTTTATGTTTGGTTCCCTCACACAGCGTAATGTTTCTGAGTTTTGACCATGTTGTTGCTGAGTACTGTTCCATTGTGTGGATACACCACATGCTATGGTTTGAATGTTTGTTGTCTCCTTTGAAATTCATGTTGAAACTTGATGCCCCATGCAACAGTATTAAGAAATTGAGCCTTCAGGAGGTGATTAAGCCATAGGGCAGAGACCTCATGGTTGGGATTAGTGCCTTATAAAAGGGCTAGAAGGAACTAGGTAGGAATCTTTTGTTTTTCTTTTTTTTTTGTTCCTTCCACCGTGTGAAGACACAGCATTACTGCCATCCAGAAGTCACAATGACAAGGTGCCAGCTTAAAAGTAGAGATTGGGCCCTCATCAGACACCAAATACTAGCATCTTGGTCTTGGACTTCTAGACTCCAGAACTGTGAGAAATAAATTTCTGTTGTTTATACATTAGTCAGTGTCAGGTATTTTGTTACAGAAGCACAAATGGACTAAAACACCACATTTTTAAATCCATTCACTACTTGATGAACATTTGGATTGCTTCCAGAGTTGAACTATTACGCCTAATGCTGCTATGAACATTCATGTACAAATCATGTACAAATAAAATCATGTTTTTATTTCTCTTGCGTACATACCTAGGAATGGAATTGTAGGTTGTATGGCGGATGTATATTTAACTTTTAAAGAAACTGTCACACTTTTTCCAAAGACACTGCAACCATTTCACATTCCCACAGTGTGTATGAACCTTCCAGTTTTTCCACATCCTTGCAAACACTTGGTACCATCAGACTTCTTTGTTATAGACATTTAGCGGATGGTATCTCACTGTGGTTTTAATTTGCACTTCCCTACAGTCTAGTGGTGTTGAACATCTTTTCACATTTTTGTTAGCCATTGATACATCTTTGGTAAAATATTTATTCAAATCTTGACTCATTATTAAATGCTAAGATTCTTTCTTGTTTGTTTGTTTTTGAGACAGAGTCTTGCTTTGTCTCCTAGACTGGAGTGCAGTGACACGATTTTGGCTCACTGCAACCTTGGCCTCTCAGGTTCAAGCAATTCTCGTGCCTCAGATTCCCAAGTAGCTAGGATTACAGGTGTGCACTATCATGCCTGGCTAATTTTTTTATTTTTGGTAGAGATGGGGTTTTGCCATGTTGGCCAGGCTGGTCTCAAACTCCTGAGCTTAAGCGATGTGCCCGCCTCAGCCTCCCAAAGTGCTGGGATTACAGGTGTGAGCCACTGCATCCAGCCCAATTTTTTTTTTTTTTTTTGAGATGGAGTCTTGCTCTGCTGCCCAGGCTGGAGTGCAGTAGCACAATCTTGCTCACTGCAAGCTCCGCCTCCCGGGTTCATGCCATTCTCCTGCCTCAGCCTCCCGTGTAGCTGGGACTACAGGTGCTCACCAACACGCCCAGCTAATTTTTGTATTTTTAGTAGAGAGGGGGTTTCACCATGTTAGCCAGGATGATCTTGATCTGACCTCGTGATTCGCCTGCCTTGGCCTCTCAAAGTGCTGGGATTACAGGCGTGAGCCACCACGCCCAGTCAATTTTAAGAATTCTTTATATGTTTTGAATATAAGCCTTTATCAGATATATAAAATGTTTTTTTCCCAGTCTTTGGCTTATATTTAAATTTCTTTTGAAATTAAAATGAATTGAAGGCAGAAGTTGTTTAATTTTGATGAAGTCCTGTTTATCACTTTTTTCTTTTACAGATCATGCTTTGTTGTCATATCTAAGAAATATCCATCTAAGCCAAGGTTATAAAGATTTTCTCCTATGTTTTCTTCTTGAAGTTTTGAATTTCAGCTCTTAAATTTCGTTCTAGGATTATTTTGAGTTAATTTTGTGCAGCCATATCTTTTGAACCTGCCTCTTGACAGATGAGGAAACTGACACAAAGGGGCTTGGCTCTGATTCTTTTTTTTTTTTTTTTCCTAAGAGACAGAGTCTTGCTCTGTTGCTTGTGCTGGAGTGCAGTGGCATGATCACTATTCACTGGAGCCTCAACCTTCTGGGCTCAAGGGATCCTTCTGCCGCAGCCTCCTGAGTAGCTGGAACTACAGGCATGTGCCACCATACCTGTCTAATGAAAAAACTTTTTAAAATAGAGATGAAGTCTCACTGTGTTACCCAGGCTGGTCTCGAACTCCTGGCCTCAAGCAATCCTCCCTCCTTGGTCTCTCAAAGTGCTGATTACAAGCATGAGCCACTATACCCAGTCTCTCAGGTTCTTAAGCAAACTAGTGGTAGAACTAAAACAGGTGATTGTTAGGGTCCCTCTCACACAATGTTTGCTCCTATGGAGTTTATTCTAGTCCACATCTTCCGCCTTTAGGGCTGCATGATTGTTGTCTCTCACCTCCCCTGTGAAAAAGCCCTGTCTAGTGTTTAAGCCAGATTCTTCTTGTCAGCGCAGGTCCACTGTGTCTGCTCCTTGACTCAGTGGAAGCAGTTGCTCAGCACCAGCCTCCATACACTTGGAAGCAGCTGAGCCCATGTCATCCCCGTTTCTAAATAGCTTTGGCTCCTTTTCCGCCTGGGGGCTGTCTCTGTCCCTTTCAATGCTTGCACTGCTTCCTGACACTAATGTGCTGTACATGGCGGGTGCCACTTGGTGTTTGAACATTATAGCTTTGAAAGCAGGGGACGCCTGGGAACATATCATTGGATGGATTTCCCAGAGGATGTTAGAGGGAAAACCATTGCTGACTTCCATTCCAATTTGTCAAGCAAGACAGCTGGAATTGTTAGGCCTTTTGTGTCCCAGGAGTCTCTTGGGGAGTGGGCCAGGGCAGAGAGGACTTTTGAGAAAAGGATAGGCAGGAGAACCCCCAAAAAATCATACTTGTCACTCACTTATACACGCACAGAGCTGATGCTTTATCCTCTCATTGTACTTTTGGCCCAACTGTAATATCTGTTCTTTTTGCCAGGTCCTGAAAAGATTGCATCAGCCCTTTAGCAATTATCTGCCTCTTGATGAAGCATCAGAGCAGGTGTGCATACACCTGCCAGCACAGAAAAACCTTAACATAAAGTTGAATACAAAAAGAAAGAGTCAAAGTAAGATCTATAGCCTAATATGAATAATAGGAATAAAGACACAATGTCTTTTACATAACAGCACTATGTATTTTACAAGCGAACGTACTTGTACTCAGGTCCTAGATCAACCACAGAACAGGTGTCTTGTGGAAGGTAAGAAATTGGACTGGGGGCTCTGTATTAGTTTTCTGTGGCTGCTGTAACCAAATTACTAACAACAGGATTGCTTCAAATGACACATTTATTTTTTCACTGTTTTGAAGGCCAGAACTTTGAAATCTGTTTCACTAGGCTGCAATCAAGTGTTGGCAGGGCCAGCTCCCTCTGGAGGTCCAAGGATAGAATCCATTCCTTGAATCTTCCAGCTTCTAGAGGCTGCCAGCATTCCTTATCTTGTGGGCCACGTCACTCCAGCCTTCAAGGCCAGCATCTTCAAATCTCTTTCTGCTGTGTCTTCACATGGCCTTCTCTATGTGTGTCAGATATCTCTCTGCCTCCAAAATCTCATTGAACATGTTAAGAATCACCCGGATATAAAATTCTAGGTTGGCAACCATCTTCCCTTAGAATTTTGAAGGCATGACTCTGTGTTCTAGCTATAAGTGTTTCTTTGAGAAACCCAATGACATTCTGATTTTGAATCTTTTGTATAAACATTCTGCCCCCACCCTCAGAAGTGTGTAAAATTTCTCTGTCCCTTTTGCCCTAAACTTTCAGATGATATGCCTTTACTTCAGGTCTTTTTTCACCCATTTTGCTGATACTTGATGAGTACACTCAACTCATGCCCTTCCCTTCTAGGAAATTCTCTAGAAATTCTTATTTAATGGTGCTCTCCCTCCCTCTTTTTTTTATGTTTCTCTATCTTGGACTTCTAGACTGATGGTTTAGATTTCATAATTTTCCTCCTATATTTTTTATCGCTTCGTCTTTTTACTTTATTATTTCTTCAGCTTTATTTTCCAATCCTTCTATTGGGTTTATAATTTCTCGTATCATTTTTTAACTTAAAAATTTTGTTTTGTTCTTTGACATTCCTTTGATAGAGCATCCTGTTCCTGTTTCACAAATGCAGTATGTTATCTCCCTGAGGCTACTCTGACAACTTTAGTTGTTGAAGTTTGCTTCTCTCTGCGTAGTCTCTTTCCTCCAAGTTGTTTTTCAATAATTTTGGGGGAGCCTGTCTCAGAGGGAGAGTTTCCTCAAACGTGTGATGGTTCTTGTCCCACTTTCAGAGTGGGACATTGAAAAGCTGGTCAGATTTAAGTCTCCAGATTAGATGTTTCCGATCCCCTGCCTGGAGAAAATAGACCTCGACACTGGGTCTGGGAGCTGAGGAGAGGAAGAGAGCTGGAATCTGACATTCACAGTGTCAATGTCCACTGATTCCTATGTTTTGGTTCTATCCCCCGTCTTCAGCAATGCCTGGTGTTCTTCCATGTGGAGATTGTAGGTTACATCCTTTATGGGCAAAATCCACTGGTCTTTTGCTGGGGAGCAGCAGTTGTCTGGCTGGTCAGTGAGGGATATAGAATGTGGGGCTGTAACTGCTCTTTGAAAAGACTTAAACAATCCCGTTTATAGCCTCCTGTTTACCCCAACCTCTAGATCTATCTGGTGCCACTAATTTCTGAACCTTTTGGGGGGTTTTGCAGAACAGATTGGGCTGCTACTTGTCTTCACACTGATGGCTTAGGATTTAGCTTGTATGAGGACAGCTAGGTGAGGTACCACCTGACCATTTGCCTTCTCACGTCAACACACCTGCTGCTCTTTTCTCCTCTCCTCTGTCCTTTGTCCTTGTGAGTTCATGCCTCCTTTTGCCCACCCTTGAGCATCTTTTCAGTGGAGTTTAAGTAGGAAAGGCCACTGTGTTCAATCAGAGTGTGTGTGTATTCGTTTTCTGTTGCTGTCATAACAAATTTCCACAAATTTGGTGACTTAATACAAATTTATTATTTTACAGTTCTGAAGTAGAAGTCCAACATGGGTCACACTGTTGGACCCAAGACTTTGGCAGGGCTGTGCTCCTTTCTGCATGAGACTATGTCCTTCCCTTTCCCAAATTCTTGAAGCTGCCTGCATGCCTTGAGTTGTGGCCCCTTTCTGGATCTTCAGAGTCAGGGACAAGTCCTTCTCACATGGCATCACTCTGACCTCTTCTGCCTCTTTTAAGGATGCCTGTGATTACATGGGGCCTGCTAAATATTCCAGGATAAGCTTCCTATCTGGAAGTCAGCTGATTAGCAATCCTCTGTGCAACCTTAATACCCTTTTGCTATGTTAGGAAACATGCTCACAGGTTCCAGGGATTAGGACATGGACATCTTTGGAAGGCCATTATTCTGCCTAAGACAGCATCATGAACTAGAACTGAGAAATTTGAAATTCAGTTATCAAAATTACCAGGATGAGTTTATTTGCCTTCATCTTCTATCATGACTTAAAAGAATTCTAGGTTCCAAAGAAACTTCAATCCTTGATACAATCCACACTTTGTAAATTTTGTATTTGGGCTTCTAAAGATAAAATGGAAAATGAATTGCACTTGCTTTGAAGTCGTTTCATTCCTAAAACAAAGTAGTGGGACATATTTTGTTTGAAGAACTCAAAGTAATTGTAGTGGGTTGAATAGTGTCATTCTCCAGAAAGATACGTTCAAACTCCAAACCCCTGATACCTGTGAATGTGACCTTTATTGGAAATAGGGTTTTTGTAGTTATGATTAAGTTAAGAATCTCAAATGAGATCATCCTGGATTTAGGGTGGCCCTTAAATCCAATGACTGGTGTCCTTGTAAAAGAAAGGAGAAGGAGATTTAAGACACATAGAACAGAGAGAAAGGCCATGTGAAGACTGAGGCAGAGACAACTCGTGCAGCACCAAGCCAAGGAATGTCACAGATTACCAGCAGCCACCTGAAGCTAAGACACAGGAAATGTTCTCCCTCAGAGCCTCTGGAAGGAACTGCCCCTGCTGACACCTTCATTTTGAACATCTAGCTTTCAACAATTGTGGGAGAATAAATTTCCGCTTTTTTTTTTTTTAGCTGCCCAGTTTGTGATAATTTGTTGCAGTAGCCCTAGGAAACAAATGCGGCAATCTTTTAGCCAATTTCTCCTCCATGTGATAAATACGCAGGTCCCATTGACTTCATTTTGCTCAGAGAGGCTGTTTGTTCACTGTTACAGCTGCCCATGTGACATTTAGAATATCTAGAAGCCATGTCCGTAGAGGCAAAATAAAATGGAAATTTGAGATCATCTGTTGGTTTCTACAGGAAAGAAAAGCTAACATTTACTGAGCTGGCTCTGTGTTAAATGTTTATGGTCATTATTTTGTGTAATTCTCATAATGTCTTTATGAGGAAGGTACTATGATAATCTCTATTTCATAGGCTTGGAAATTGCAACAGAGAGAGGTTAAACAACAGAGCAAAGATTCTAACGAAGCTCTTTCAAAACTCTAAGTGTTTATGCTTGAAGATCCAAACTACAAGTCGAAACTGATCAAATCTTCTAAATAATTGTTCAAATTTCCCCTTTCCATTGTCTATGTAGAAAAAGCTAGAAAGTTCAAGGGTTTCTGTGGACAATTATTAAAGTTAAAAAAATGATGAGTTGAATAAATCCAGACTATTTCTTCATATTCATATCATACCCAAAGGCTTTCTCCTGGGAGAAGCTGCTGAAGAATCAAGTCATTAAAAACTATGTCAGAAGCTGCTGCGTGGATCTCACTGATACTCATTTGATTACAAAAATATTATCTTTCCCCGCAGCTATGCTTTTGTCAGGGGTATGGAAAGATAACTGAACTGGCGAGCCAAAGGCTCAGAGAATTCATTACCAAGATAAATAGAAAAAAAGGAAATTCAAGAGGCTCTTAGGAGACTTACAGGGATTGCTAGGGCAATTATTCTTCTTGGTGTCTCCAGCACATCCTGGTTCTGTTCAGAAAAATGAAGACAGTTTGATAAGCCCACTGCTTAGGGGGCTATCTAGTGGGTTGTTTTCATGGATAACATCTTGAGTATCTTTCCTACTACTTTTTTTTTACAGGCTGGTTTTAAACAAACTCAAAGCCAAAGCCAATGGGTGGCTATAACCCAGATTCCAGGGTCACTGCTATGTTACCAGTCTGGGTAAAAATAAGCTCTTGTCTCTTTATCTGTCACCATTGAGATAGTATCATTTTTTTTTCACTCCTAGAGCCCCACATTCTGGTGATAACTCTCAGGGCTTACTCAGTCCAAGCCAGTAATCCTTGTTATAATCTCTTTGTCAAGAGAAAAGAACACATTTGGATCCTTCCATCTTGTCCATTTTTATCACCTGCTGTTCTTGGCAAAACCCAGGGCAATGGGCTGCTCTAGAGGTGGCCTTGACTTACTTGGTCACTGGAGGGTGGGGAGCTCATAGCTGATGGCGAGGTCACTTCCCCCTCTATGTTGATGTCACCATCCCAACTAGGGTACAAGTACCTGTGGAGGGGACAGTGCTGATGGAGCAGGGTGGATAAAGCGCAGGAGTCCTGGTGTGCCCTTGCTCAGGCCTGTCTCCAGAGACCTGTGGCTCCTTTCCTCCAGTCTCCATAGCCTTACCCCAACTCCTCCATCCCCTGGAAATTCTTTCTCTTCCCTCGTCAAGGACTGCCCCTGGGCTGGGCTTCTGGGCTGACACCAGTACTCCTCCCAGGGTATTGGCTGGTTAGACCGATCCACCAGGGATAGGATCTGTGCTGTCGGCAGGGTGGTGGTAGAAGATAAAATTGGATGGGCAGGGTGCAGCCAGATGGTGGCAGACCTGGGATGCTTGGCCAAGGTTTGGGAAGGTTTAGAGCTGGACATGACCTGCCCTGCCATCCCAGCTCTATTTCCAGCCACTGCAGCCTGTGTCTCAAAGGTCTGGTTTTCTTGGAGAGCATCCTTGGGTAACTAGGCAAATGTGCCCACCCCTTCCAACTCATTGCTGAGTGCCTTTCTTGGGGGTCTCTTCCCCCATCACTTATTCTCTTTATTTCAAATTCTGTGCGTGAGTTGGAGAATTGGGATTGATGGACTCCTTAATTAACGTTTGGGACTCTCTCCCTACCTACTGCAACTGCTGACTAGAAATCTTCACCTCTCTTCTGTTCTTCCTGCATCCACAGCTCCATCGAGGCTGTGAGTGAGGTAAAGGTGGTATTTGGAAGGAATCCTGCTTCATAGATCTCCTTTCCTTTAAAGCAAGTTTGTCCAACCTGTGGCACATGGGCCGCAGGTGCCCCAACACAAATCCATAAGCTTTTTAAAAACATTATGAGTAGCCGGGTGCGATGGCTCAAGCTTGTAATCCCAGCACTTTGGGAGGCCGAGACGGGCGGATCACGAGGTCAGGAGATCAAGACCATCCTGGCTAACACGGTGAAACCCCGTCTCTACTAAAAAATACAAAAAAAACTAGCCGGGCGAGGTGGCGGGCGCCTGTAGTCCCAGCTACTCGGGAGGTTGAGGCAGGAGAATGGCGTAAACCCGGGAGGCGGAGGTTGCAGTGAGCCGAGATCCTGCCACTGCACTCCAGACTGGGCGACAGAGCGAGACTCCGTCTCAAAAATAAAAATAAAAATAAAAAAGCATTATGAGATTATTTTTGTTATTTTGTTATTTTTTTATTTTTTTTTCAGCTCATCAGCTATTGTTAGTATTAGTGTATTTTATGTGTGGTCCAAGACAATTCTTCTTCCATTGTGGCCCAAGGAAGCCAAAAGTTTGGACACTTCTGCTTTAAAGCTTTGCGAGGACAGAGTGTGGTGTGAGATACTCGGCAGATTGGGGGCAGAACTCCAAGGTCTGGGGCTAGGTTCTGCTGGCCCACCTGGCACTTTCCTCACTAGGACTTGGTGTTCCCAACTGTAATATAGAGGGGCTCCCCAAAGGCACATCCAGCTCTAACATTCTGTGACTCTGGGTTTTGTAACCCTATTTACTCATTTTCTATTATTTCCTGAAAATGTGGCGTCCCAGTTGCAGTTATCTCTCCTTTCCATACACTGACAGTACAGAATGGCATTTTAATCATCTTGGCATTGACATGTTTTAGAGCATTTTTTTTTTATACCAGTGAATCTTCTCAGTGATACACAGAAGCATAAGCTGGGTGGAATGTCTAATGTTTAATGTGGCACTTCCCTTCCCCTTTCTTCCCCAGTCTCTATCATTCATGTGCCTATGTGTTTATACAGGTCCCAGGCACATTTGTTTGCTTGAAGCTCAAGGGATGCAGGGATACAGCCCTTCTGAGTTTGCTGGATGCTTGTGGACCCGGGCTGCAACCCTGCTTGCTGCTTCAGAGGAGAGGGCAGGGGAAGGGGCCCCTGCCCAGATCTCTGCAGCCTTGCTTTTCTTTGAGTCTGAGATCTCTTGGGAGCTGCCTCTACCACTTACTGGCTCACTTACTAGGTGATCTTGGGTGAGCTACCCGACTTTACTGTGCCTCCATTTCCTCTATCTCATGGACTGTTGAGACTTCCTGCTTCCATATAATCTGCAGTTCTTGTCCAAAATTCAGATTCCTGGCCCCAGCTCAAACTTACTGAATCAGCATCTCTGGATTGAGATCCAGAATCTGTACTAAAAAAAGAATAGGTTTTTGGGGAACAGGTGGTGTTTGGTTACATAGATAAGTTATTTAGCAGTAATTTCTGAGATTTTGGTGCACCCATCACCTAAGCAGTGTACACTGCACCCAATGTGTAGTGTTATATCTCACCCCCTCCCTATCTTCCCCCAAGTTTCCAGGTCCATTATATCATTCTTATGGCTTTACATCCTCATAGCTTAGCTCCTACTTATAAGTGAGAACGTACAGTGTTTTGATTTTCCATTCCTGAGTTGCTTGACTTAGAATAGTGGCCTCCAATTCCATCCAAGTTGCTGTGAACACCATTTGGAGGTGAAAGACCTCTACAAGGAAAACTACAAAACACTGCTGAAAGAAATCGTAGATAACACAAACAAATGGAAACATATCCCATGCTCATGGATAGGTAGAATCAATATTGTGAAAATAAGCACACTGCCAAAAGCAGTCTACAAATTCAATGCAATTTCCATCAAAATACCACCATCATTCTTCACAGAACTAGAAAAAACAATCCTAAAATTCATATGGAACCAAAAAAGAGCTTACATAGCCAAAGCAAGAGTACAGAAAAAGAACAAATCTGGAGGTATCACATTACCTTACTTCAAACTATACTGCAAGGCTATAGTCACCCAAACAGCATGGTACTGGCATAAAAATAGGCACATAGACCAATGGAACAGGATAGAGAATCCAGAAATAAAGCCAAATACTTATAGCCAACTGATCTGCAGCAAAGCAAACAAAAACATAAGGTGAGGGAAGGGCACGCTATTCAACAAACAGCGCGGAAATCATTGGCAAACCACATGTAGAAAAACAAAACTGGATCCTTGTCTCTCACCTTGGACAAAAATCAGCCCAAAGTGGGTCAGAATCTGTACTTTTAACAGCTCTTCTAAGCCACAATTCTGTATACTACAGTTTGAGAACCTATTTGTTAAACATATGATGCTTCCCAGCTCACACAGTGTTTTAACCTATGTTGACTGCATTTAAACATCACCATGACTCTGAGAGGCAAACACAGCATTCTCTCTTTCCTTTTATATACAGGAAACTGCTGCTGAAGGGCAAAACACCTTCTCCACAGTCATCAAAGGCTCCCAAACTCCAGCACCCACCATCCCTTTCCATTTTCTCTTCTGTTACTGAATCTTCTTACAGAAAAGAATGCTAATATGCAGCCTGTCACAGAATTCAGCTTGACTTCCTTTCATTTCTTCTTTCTATTTAGTGGGTGAGTTTTCTTTCTTCTGGTTGGCAGATAGCCATCGTCTCTCTTTATAAATGTTTTTATCTGCTGCCGCTTTTATCTTATCAGACCCACAGTACATCTTCGTCTTTCTGCTCCTAAAGATAATTCCTGCTTTGCTATACGTCATCAGTGTCATCTCAGTCAAAGCTCAAAATAACAAATAGATTTGTTTCCAGTGTGGAAAGAATCCGGGTGAGCCCTGCTTAGAGAGAGCAAGGTTTCTGTGCGTTCACCCTTCTGCACCCTGCCATGCCCTTTAAGGAACTTGGTCACACCTTTGAGAGATTCAGAGAACCCATGTCCCTGATATCTTAGAAGGAATGATGTTTGTGCCTCAGTGACCTGCACACGTGAGAGCAAATTGGGAGAAAGTAGGGTACGGCTGTCTGGACAGTTGGGAGTGATCTCTCATGAACACCTATAGTTGACTGGCAAGAAACATGCTGAGTTTAGGGTGAGTTATAGTCACCCTATCTGCAAACCGAACGGTCCCAAAAGAAAGTGAACTGGCTCTTCTGAGAAGAAACATGTACTGTTTGTATTATTTATTTATTTATTTATTTTGAGACGGTGTCTTGCTCTGTCGCCCAGGCTGGAGTTCAGTGGCGCTATCTCAGCTTACTACAACTTCTGCCTCCCCGGTTCAAGCGATTCTCCTGCCTCAGTCTCCTGAGTGGCTGGGACTACAGGCACCCGCCACCACACCCAGATAATTTTTGTATTTTTTAGTAGAGATGGGGTTTTACCATGTTGGCCAGGCTGGTGTTGATTGAACTCCTGACCTCAAATGATCTGCCCGCGTTGGCCTCCCAAAGTGCTAGGATTATAGGTGTGAGCCACTGCACTCAGCCTGTATTTTTTATTTTCTGTATATTATGATGTTTTGACATCTTAAAAAGCCTTTCTAGCTAGGGAGACACGACCCCTCTCAGGGCTAGCCAATTCTTAGAGACTGTGAAGGGACCAGTGCAGACTACACCTTTGATATGCAGACTCACCAGTCCAGAAGCTCACCAGCTGAGTCTGGCCCAGACACCCAGAGGCAACATTCCTCTGATTTAATCACCCCGGGGCTAGACACCGGGCAACCAGGGACCATTCTTAGAGAGTAGAGCCTGCCGAAATTATTCAAACTAGCCAGTCCAAGGGTTCACCGTCCCCTGCCTTGCCTTTCCCTCAGAAGCCCCAATAAAAGCGTGATTGGCAGCCCCTCTCCCCCACTCTGGTGTCTTTCCCCTGTGGCCCTAGGTGCAATGCCTCCTGTCTCTAGGACCTGTGAGCATAACAATATTGTTTTTCCCTGAGTCTTTCCTGTGTCTCCTCTTGTGGCCACAGCTGGCTGACCATCACATTAAAAGATTACAAAACAAGATGCGTGGTCCCCCACTCGGCCCCCGCCTTGGGGCACTTGGTAGTTTGCAAGAGACGTCAGGTTTGCCTGCTGGAAACCATGTGAGTGGAGCCTTAGTGGCCGGGGCTAAGGATGCAAAGGTACTTCTTACATGCCCTGTGACATTGCAGAACAATCGCCGTGGGACAGTGAGAGATGGCAGGAGGCATTGCAGCGGGGGTGTCGGGGTGAGAAGCCAAGAGGCTTCTCTACCTATTATTAGCTGATTACACAATGGATTGCTGTTTATCTTTTCTTTTAATAAAACTTGCTATGGTACACAGTGGCCGGCACATACTTGCATGCCGGGGCCTGGTTCCCAGGCCTGGCTGCCCTCCAGGGTGTGAGAACTCCATCGTGTGCTGCTTTGTGGAGAGAGTTAAGTCAGGGCTCCGTATCATAGCAACTCAAATGTAAGTTTTCCCAACGGCAGTGGGCTCCTCTAAGGATTTCATCATAGATGAGGGTTTCTCAACCTTGGCACTATTGACATTTTGGGCTGAGTAGTTCTTTGTTGTAGGGGGTGTCCTGTGTGCTGTAGGATGTTTAGTAGCTTCCCTGGCCTCTGTCCATTGGATGCCAGTAGCACTTGCACCTTCTCCACCCTGACTTTCAGGAGTGGTGACCAAATATCTCCAAATGTTGTCAAAGTTGCCCTGGTTGAGAACCACTGACATAGATGAGCAAGAATAATATGTTAATTTCCAGATGCTCTGGGGCTCAGACTCCTTATGAAAATACACAACCTTGTCTTGAGTGTCCATGGCCAGAGCTACCCCGAGATGCCCAAGTTAGCAGAACCTCTTCCTCATTCGTTGAGGTCTCAGTCCCCCTGGGATGGCCAGACAGGGCTTCACCAGAATTATCCCTGTCACCTACAGCCTGACCTCATTCTGTCCCTCAGGCTGCAACCCCCCTTCTAAGGCCTCCTTCACCAGCTCTTCCTTCTGGAATCATTCCAGGTGCTACCCACTGTGTAGCCTAATGCCCTGCCTCTGCTGGGCTATCTTCTAGAACAGGTCCTTACATGAATTACTCCTGGGGTCTCTCAGCTGCTGTTCCTTCATGGTGCCCTCCTTGGCCTAGAAATCACCCCTTTGAGCTCCTCCAGAGCCCGAAGACCTGCCCAGCCTGCAAGCTTCCTTGTCACACTCCTCCAGGGTGTGTCTCATTGCTGGTGAGCAGCCGGCCCATGTGCGGCACTCTGTGCCCACCACGTGTGGAGCATCCTTGGCCTGATATGTGTGACCACCCTATGGATCCAAACTTACCCTAGCAATTAGATCATTGAGCTGCTCATTAGAAATCCAGATTCTGGGTCGTACCCCAGGATGGCATGGGGACTGGGAATCTGCTTTTCCACAAGCATCGCAGGTGACAGGGGACCACTGAGGTCAAAAGAGACCTAGAGGCTGAACATGCTCCCAGTAGCTGGGCCTCCATTTCTTCACCAAGGCCTTCCTTTTTGACTCTGCACTTGTTGATGTAAGTTCTAGTCCTGTGTTTCATTATCCTTGTCCTTACATTTATTTTTGAGTTGACAAATCCTGGAGAAATCTGAAATCAAGTAGTAGACGTCAAAGTAGGTTGGACCATGGGGTCGGGGGTGGCAGGGGAGGGCCCAGGGTTTTAAGTCAGAGCTGCGCCTCTAGTTCTGCCTCCACATCTGCAGATCGCTTCCTGTCTAGCACCTTCCCCCTGTAATTGGTTCAATGGGGTTAGACAGAAAGCAGGCTGCAAGAGCTTTTTAAAGTAATGGAATTCTATCCCCTTCAAATGGAAGCTTATTTGAAACTTGTACATAAAAAGCAGTGAAAGCTCTGCTTAAAGCGGAGAAAGCCCTCAAAATCCTACATCCTTAGCCTTCTCTGTGTCCCCTCCTGAGCCTGAGGCTCTACTAGAGGAACCTGGGGGTCTGCAAATGCAAGGTGAGGCCGGCAGGCCTAGTCTCCCTGCCATGATGTTTGTGACTGGCATGCCCAATGCCTGGCCTCTGCACACGAGCAACCACAGCTTCCTTTCCCACTTTAGAGTCTTTTCAGTGGGAGTGCTCTTCCCACCCCTGGGTACAGAACTCCAGCAGGCCCCCACTTGGCCAGTTCACACTCCGCGTGGTCACTTTATCACAAAACACAGCCTCAGTTCAACGTGTCCATTCTAAGAGATTAACCAAAATCTGGAACTTAACTTTATAGCAAATCTTTGCCACCTTTTTTACTGCCACCTCTCGTTCCAGGGTCAGAGAGGAGGGAGAAAGCTGTGCTCAACAAGATGCTGGCAGTGTCAGGAGTTGGCCTCATGCCCTCTGGGTTAAGAGATATCGAATGCTGTTTTGTCAAGAGCTGCTTTCTTGGGCCCCTCCAAGGTTCTCCTTGTTGGGCTCTCCTGCAGATCCCTTGTCCTGGTAGGTGTACCTCCATCCCAAGTGACTGCTGGTCACTGCTTCCCCCTACTAAGGTCAAAAGAAACCTAGAGGCTGAACATACTTCCAAGCACCTGGGCCTCCGTGTCTTCACCAAGGCCTTCCTTTTTGACCCTGCACTTGCTGATGTAAGTTCTAGTCCTGCGTTTCATTCTTCTTGTCCTTATGTTTATTTTTGAGTTGATGAATCCTGGGGAAATCTGGAATGAGGTAGCAGCAGGCCTGAGCTCACCTCTGGCTTTTTGCTCCTTAGTGGCTCTGCCCCTTTCAGTTGTCCTTGCTGACCTTCCCAGGCAGCCCTTGCTCACCGTCCCCAAACTCTGGGAGTGAGTGGAACGCAGTGTAGCCACCTTGATTTTCTGCTGCTGCTTTCTGAGGCATAAGTTAGATGGCAGCTCCTGATATCTCAGCCGCAGAGAGCACGTAGCAAAGCTCCCTGGGAGATCCCATGGTGGCCCATCATGAGATGGGAAGTAAAGGAGGAGATGGGGGCACATAGCTCAGTGTATCTCCCTCCATGGACATCTCTTGACAAGTCTCTCTTTGCTTCACACTCTGACCTCTTGATCTGGCCAAGCATCAGTCAGGGTCCAGCCAGGTAGTAAGAGTCTCTATGAGCTTCGTAGTAAAAGGAACATATTCTATGAATTAGACTGTCCATGATGGTGGGAGGTGTTGGGAAAATAAGGGTTTAAAAAGAGGAGTTAGAGGGTCATAGAAATGTCATGAACAAGCACTGAAGCAGGAGAAGGAATCTGCACTTTCAGGGAAGATGGGGAGCCAGGCTCCTCTAGCTAGTGGAGCAGGACTGCAAAGGAGGCAGGCAGGGAAGTCCATGGAAGCCTGCTGGGTCAGAATTCACAGCAAGGCATCAGTGCTGGGCTTGCCATCGCTGCCGGTCAGCAGGCTCAGGATCCGGGAAGGAGAGCTGCATGTGCAGTGGAGAAAAGTGACCAGCTGGAACTCATGGGCATCTCCACGTGGATCTCACCTCTCCAAACCAACAGTAACCACCAACAGTAACAGTAACAGAGGGAAAAGCTTCACTTCCCCTCCCAAATCCTACACAAATTCACATTGGATCAGCTGAAATCCGGAACGCCCTGGGAAATGTAGTGCCCAGTGGAAACAAGTTGGCTCTAGAACAATCCAGCACAAGGAGTTACAGACTGATGCTCCTTTCATTTTTAAAATTTACAGTTTTTGTTTCATGTCAGTTATATCTTAGTGACTAGGAGACACCTGGATTCTATGATTCTTCTTTGCCATTTGGCACATTTCAATGCATCCTTTGAAGAAGCCAGGAGCACATGCCGATGATGCACCATTTGCAATTTGTTCTTGAGGGAACCAGCACGGCTGTTCTCTGGCCTTCGGCTACTTTTGAAAATGCAGTCAGTGGCCAGGGAAAGTTGTGTGGGAGAGAAGCAGATTTGTGACAGGCTCAAACTGGTGATTGGATGGACTTTAGTGAAAAGAGAAATCACAGTAATGACTCACATTCACGGTGGTCGTTGTTTGTATTTTCCAAGTTAAAAAATTTAAGACCAAGTTTCCAGTTGTTGGAGGGCACCAGAAGCCCCACGTGGAGATGGGCAGCAGCTGTCAGGGATGCTGCAGTCAAATCACTGCTATGTTTTCTCCTAGCTTGGTGGGAAGCTGCAGAGGGGAAAGTGCTGGAAATTGTTTCCTTGGGAGCTGGAACCACCACCACCAAGCCATCCATGTGGCTGTTCATTCTAAGGACCATTCAGGGGACAAACAGATGATCTAACAGCCTTTGACTCAGTGGAAACAAAGCTATGGAAGGTGGGGTGAGAGGCCTCTCTGGAGAGCTGTCAAAAGAGAAGAGACAGGAGGAAGTGGGGAGGAGAACAAGAGGCTGAGCAATCTACAGGGTATAGAATGTGCAACCTGGTGTGGGCAGATGTAGAGAAAACAGCTTATTCCCTGCTTGGTAACAGAGAAGTAGTTCTTCTGGCACTTGATTGCCAAGAATGTTCATACACTCAAATATATTCTCTTTGCTTGTAAAGTCTGTGTCCTCCACATTCCCTTCATTCAGCAAAGGGAGACAATATTGTGTAATAAAAAATAACAATGCTATCAGTAACAATAGCCAACACATACTGAGCACTTGTTATGTTCTGGGGATTATTCTGAATGCATGACATGCATGAGCTCATTAAGCTCTCACGAGAACCCTGTAAGTTGGGTGCATCATTACCATGATGCAGAAATGGAGGCACAGAGAGATCGAATGACACATCCAGGTGACAGTGACAGGTGAGTTGGCTCATGCAAGGATTCAAAGCATTGGCTTTGAATTCAGGCCATGAATTGCTAGATGTTTGACCTGGGGCAAGTCAATTAATGTAAATTATTTTTAGTTTTTCATCCATAAAGGGGAAATAATAATAGTTTCTATATCTCAAAGTTGTGGTGAGGGTTAAACATTAGCATGACGTTTATATGCCTGGTACTTAATAAGAGCTCAATAAATGGTCTCCTATCATTATCACTTCCTAGGACGTTTTAAATCTTTTCCATCCCAGCAGCCCCCTCAACCCCAACCCTTTCCCTCTCACATAGCCATAGCATTGCCATCTAAAACGTGTGTGTGTGTGTGTGTGCGCGCGCACTCCTGGTCATCTGGGGAAGAAGGGAGATGGAGAAATGAAAGAGCCGCTTAGAACTCAGTCTAGCCCTGGCGACTGTGCAATTGGTTGCAGCATCCCTGGAGTGGCGTCTGCCTGCCACTTTTTGTTTGTTGATTTATTTTGATTTGACACACCAGGACAGATGGCTGGGGGAAGGAGGTTGATAAGAGTCAATATTTGGTGACACGTGAATAATGCACTTGTGGAATTAATCAGCCTTGTCATTTTGGGCTAGTTGCCATGGCTATGGAGTGTCCTGGGTCTTGTGTAAATCAGAGTGAAGGGATCACAGCATGTCACTGCTCCTTGTTTTTCTCAATCCAAGGCTCCTCAAAGAGTCCCTGTCTTCCCCGTCAAGGCCATGGTCTCAGACACATTGGGTATTGCAAATAGTAAGAGTGGCTCATCTATGCCCCTGAATGATGGGATGGCCTTTCTGTCCTTCTCAGGGACCATGTGCATCTACGGCAGTGACTCAAAGACCAGCAAACAGGTTTCAACAGGAATCAACAGAATCACCAATATTTTGTGTTGCCGTATAAGTGCAGTAAAAAGAAAAAAAAAACTTCCATTTTATAAAGGAGCATTTTAATACCAAAAAGAAGGAAGGACATAATTTCAGAATAGAAAAATAGTTATTTAAATAGAAAAAAATTAGTTTAATGAAAAAACTTTCCTATCATCCTTTTTTTTTTTTTTCTTATTTCATTGATGACTAGTGGAAACTTTTAACAGATTGGCCATGTAGGTGTATTTCATAAGTGTGGAGGCAAGAAGACAGAATACTCAAAACAGTGCTTCAGATGGAATTCTAAGGAGTGTGATTGTTGGAGACGTGGGGCAGAACAGTGAGCTCCTCGGTGCCTCAGTGTGCCCTGTCATAAAATGGATATATTATAATAATAATTATAAAATAAAATATGGGTATATCTATTCTCATCTTGTTTACTTCATGGGGTGGTTCTAAGGATTGACTAGACAATCTCGGTGGAAACAAACGGTAACTTCTTACCAAATTTGGGAGCTCCTCAGAGGTGGCAACTATGTCCTGTGGTGTCCCTAGTGTCTGTTATGTAGAAAGTACTCAATTCAAGTGCGCTGAATAAATAAGACAGCAAGTCAAAGGAGTGACTGTAATCGCAGCAAGTCAAACCAGACAGAAGGGGAGGGGAGGGCACTGGAGGACAACGAGCTCAGCTACACCTCCCTCTTCTTTCTAGGTCAGCAGCTACTTAATCAGAAAGATCAACTCAACATTTTCCCTTGACCCAATTAGATTATCGAATCTCCAATAAACTTCATCTGTTATCTCTGGAATCCAGGTAATTTTCTTTTTCTTGGGGAAGACCTTTGCAGCAGTGATTGTTATTAGGACTTGAGACACACTGGTTGGGGGTGTTGGCCTTGGCACTGGACTACCTGGGTTTGGGTACTGCCTCCTCCACTTACTAGCTTCATGCTCTTTGGCAAGTTACTGACCCTCTCGGTGCCTCAGTTTCCTCATTTGTAAATGGGGATAATAACAGATCACACTTCCTGGGGTTGTATGGGGATAAAATGAGTTAATATTTGCCAAATACTTAGCATAGTACTTGGCACATTGTGGGCATTTTGACCTTCTGTAGGCAGTGAAAGTTAGTCTGCTACACTGAATACTCAGAGACTGCAATGAGACAGCCTCAAACAATGGGAAGATAAGATCATCTTATGAGAGTCCAACCAGATCCCAGTAGATAGAAGCAAAATCTAAGACAGACAGCTTGGCCCCCAAGCCTCTGGCTGGGATTTTACTAACTCCATTGAATATTTTTATACATTTGACAGTTGCTGTCAATCACAGACACACGGTCATCATGAAAACTAGGAAAAGGAGAGACCCTGAGACAAAAATAGGCAATGTCCACCAGAATGTCTACCTGAACTTTGTCTTGGCTGTTGGTGGAGTGGAAGAATGTTAACCACCATCTCTTAAGGGTTCCCAACCTACTACCATCAGGCCCGGCTGTGGAGATGGCTGACACAGCAACCTCTCTTTTTTTTTTTTGTTTTTGAGACAGTCTCACTCCGTTATGCAGCCTAGAGTGCCGTGGTGTGATCTCGGCTCACTGTAACCTCCACCTCCTGGGTTCAAATGATTCTCATGCCTTAGCCTCCTGCATAGCTGCAACTACAGGCACCTGCCACCACGCCTGGCTAATTTTTTGTATTTTTGGTAGAGATGGGGTTTCACCATATTGGTCAGGCTGGTCTCAAACTCTTGACCTCAGGTGTTCTACCTGCCCACCTCATCCTTCCAAAGTGCTGGGATTACCGGCGTGAGCCACCATGCCGGGCCGACCCAGGCAATCTTAATAATTGCCACATTTCACCTACATAATCACTCTCTGTTCTGATCCAAGACCACAAAATAACATTCCACAGCCAGTGGGCTTTCCTCCCAGATCCATCTTCAGGAGGAGAATGACTTTATGCCTCAGTCACCTGACTTTGGTTGGTTGCTCTCTTTGTGTCTACCCTGAGACCAAAGGTCAGACCATGAATCACAGTCAAGTCATTAAATGAAGAGTAGTCACCCTGGGAAGCCTCTCGGAAGACAGCTGTTGGGCCTTCTCCAACGCTCCCGGGCAAGCCCTTTTCTTTCTTTAAACTTCTGTAGGCAGAAGTCTTTTTCTGACAGATGGCACATAGTCAAAGGCAGCAGCTCCCAAGTCCAGGAAGGCGCTCATGTCCACTGTGCTGTGTGCACGGCGGGGCAACGAGTGCCCTAAGCAGAACTGGAGACTCACCTGGCACTAATGTCCCAGTTGGCTCTTCTTTCTGCCCAGCAATTGGTTCAGCTGCTGAGCCTGGCAGATGTTAGGAGCCTCAGAGTGCTTTGTAAGAGTTGATTTAGGAGGCCAAACAAGCCACATTGAGCCTCCGTTTGTGTTGGAATAACAATAACTAGAACCATGGCTTTGACCCCAGCAGTGTCACCAAACAAAAGGCAAGCTCAGTGACAGGAAAAGGAGCAGGATTACCTTTGAGTAGCTTTTAAAATGCCGTGGATCCTGCAGCCAGAGTCAGGTCTTAGCAGTTGAGAAGGAGCCAGGAAGGAGCCATGGAACTCTCTTCCCTTCCCCAAACATGCCGGGCCTCTCACGTTCCAAGCTGCCACTCGTGCTGCTATTTCCCTGTCTGTGGCAAACACCCATCTTCCAAAACTCAACCAAAACAATAGAGCTGGAAAGAGCTCAGAGGTACCTGGTTTGGTGGTTCTCTACCCTGTCACCATGAAAAACCCTTTCATGAGTGTACTCCATGGTCCCCTTATTTTGCAAGATTTTTGTCTTTCAAATAAGCAGCATTTACCAAGTATATAATGGATTAATTGACCAAAGACTTATACATTGTCCAAACTGAACTTACAGTCAGCAAATATTCACATTGTATTAATCTGATTCCAGCCCAAAGCAAAGAAACTTGATTTTTTCACCAGTTTGGGGCAGGCTGATCTCTAATAAATGTGCAACTTTAGTTGGGCTTTCTGGCGAAAGATAGCCAGAAAAATCCTACGATTATTTTCTAGGCTCTCTGAGGGTCCTCGATGGGGAACTCAATCTAAACTCTACTATTCAAATGTGTTCATTCATTTGTTATGTTGGGACAAATGGACAGAGAGCTGACATTGACCACATTTCTGCCATGTACAGGACATTGCGCTGGGTCCTCTCACAGATATGATCTCACTGAGAAACCCCGTCACTTATGTAAGATGGGTAGTACCATCATCTCATCCCCATTTTACAGGTGAGGACACTGAGGTAAGAGTCAGTAACTTTCTCAGGGGCATATAACTATCCAGTGACAGAGGTAGGACACTGATTTAGGGTTTAACAGTTTTATTAAGATATATTTCACATATCATATAACTTGCCCATCTAATGTGTATTACTCAGTGGTTTTTAATATATTCAGAGTTGTGCAACCATCATCACAATGAAGTTTAGAAAATTTCCATTAAAGAAATCCCATACCTATTTGCAGTCACTCCCCATTTCCCCCAATCCCTCCCGCTCAGCCCTAGGTAAACACCAATCTACTTTTCATCTCTGTGGATGGACTTGCCTATTCCAGACATTTTATATAAGTTGTCCCAGTTTTTTAGACTCTGAAATCCACATACATACAGGCCCTTGCTCAGGAATCAGGGCAGATTACAAATCCTTCCCATAATGTTATAGGTTGTTTCTTATGTTACTTTGAAAGTACACAAATACATAAATGCTACATGCTTCATGTTTGAAGCACATAAAAATTCAAATATTATGGCACATCCGGGTAAAAACTGGCATGCCATTATGTAGCTGTCACACACTTGAATTTGAATGGGGACACGTTCTCTCCTATCACGTCCCAGGCACACGGAGCACTCTGAGAGGAGAGACCCCTCTTGCCCTCTCTTAAGCCTTCTCATCATTTTGTTTTGAATCAGGTCATCATACAGCCTTCAGGGTACCTGGTGTGTGTCCCTCTCCAGATTGCAAGGGTCCTGGCCCAGGTGGTGTGAGGTCCCCTTCCTACCTGAGAGGCTCCTCTGTGTTTTCTGGCTCTCCTGTTCTATTCTCCTTAACCTTCCCTTGCCTGCAAATTGCTGCTGGCAACATGATTTATTCTCCTGCCACAGACAGTGGGGATGTTTAACACCCATGTCTAATAGTTTTCCAGATAGAATTCCCCTCTTGTCAGTTGCTTTGTCTCCTAAGTTCAGGTTCCTTTTTCCCAAGTGATCAATTATTCCTGCTAGGTTTGTCCTTTTGTATCTTCAGGGCATGTCCTGAAAGTCTGTCCTGAGTGTACGTGTTTGGCTTGTACCATGAGTGTCAGCAAAATGGCTCACCTGCTGCAGGTCAAGTAGGACTCGCAGAAACTGGTATTTCACTAGGAGTCACCAGCTGTTCATTTGTTCATTCATTCATTCATTCATTCATTCATTTTCTCATCTGACATGTGCTGAGCCTCCTTGTCTCCCCAGGTGCCATGAGCACACAGGGCACAGCCTCACTCCTTGCACAGTGCTCTTTCCAGCAGCCCTGCTTCTTGTTTGGGGGACAAGTTGCTGAGACCAGCTCGGTCGAGATCAGCGGTGCTAGAGGAATTGAAGACACACACACAGAAAAATAGCATGTAGAGTGGGAAACAGGGGACCCACAGCCTTCAGAGCTGAGAGCCCCAAACAGAGATTTACCCACATATTTGTTGATAGCAAGCCAATGGTAAACATTGTTTCTATAGATTATAGATTAACTAAAAGTATTTCTTACGGGAAACAAAGGGATGGCCTGAAACAAAGGGATGGGTCTGGCTAGTTATCTGCAGCAGGAACACGTGCTTAGGGCACAGATCGCTCATGCTATTGTTTGTGGCTTAGGAACACCTTTAAGCGGTTTTCTGCCCTGGGTGGGCCGGGTGTTCCTTGCCCTCATTTTGGTAAACCCACATCATGGGTCATAGCCCATGGGCGTCACAGTCATCACGTGGGCATCGTGGCCATCATGAACATGTCACAGTACTGCAGAGATTTTGGTTATGGCCAGTTTTGGGGCCAGTTTATGGCCAGATTTGGGAGCCTATCCCCAGCACAAGTACACTTGGGGTACCAGTTGTGCGTCTGAGTTGGGGTTCCCTAAGCTTTTAGATAGTCATGGAGCCTCACTGTGGAGCATAGATCTACTCAATGTTTTGGGAGGGAACTTTTGTATTAAAATAAGGACTGATCTATTACAGGGAAGAATTGAAAGCCTGAGTTTTAAAGACACAATCTGAGACTTCAAAGATATTTTTGAGCTTGTGGAGAACTTCTTCCACTCCCCCACCCCCTACCCACTTATTCACACACACACACACACACACACACACACCAGAAACATCACATACCAAGACCAGCTTCCGGTAGACATTCACAACCTCTTTGATGGGCACACAGGCCTCTAGGGCCAGGGAGATGAAGGAGCCTCTGAATTCTGCTTACTACTCAACTTGAAAAATCTGTAGGCAAGTTTATAATAGAGGTCTTTTGAACAGGGTGTCTTCCTTGGGTTTCTCTGACAGGCAGCCCACCGGGAGCCCCGGTAGCCCATCAAACTTCTAGACCTCCACTGAAGTTGAAGAGGTTAGTCTTCTTCAGTGGGCCCAGAATATAAAATCTGTTTTGTTCCACAGTGTGGGGCTCTCTTTCCTGGATGGGAGAGGGGCAAAGATGCTAATTCTGGGTTGAACAGATATGCTGGGACATAACTGGCAGGTTCCATCAAGTCTAATCTACTTAGTGACATGACTCTGGGCTCTCATATATCTAATAAGATTTTTCTCCCTAATTCTAGAAGGCATATTAAATCTGCCATTTATAATTTACCTGTTAGTAATTATAAATGCATACCATCATTTCTGTTTTGGTCCTAAGATCCACTTGGCAAGTGGATTAGTTCACACAATTTGGTGTTCTGTACCTTGGAAGAAAGGAAAAATGCTTTTGCCTGTAACAGCACAATATCCTTTTTCCTAATTAGGGATGGCTGGGCATCTTTGGGCTCTTATTTTATTCTTTTGTCATTTGGGCCCTTCGTAATGGAAGCCTCTGCCTTTGTCTATCTCCAGTTACCTTTTATCTCCCCTAAGAGTTTAGGGAATTTAAAACCAAACTCCCATCTTTGTGTTACAAGGTCACTGGAGCCATTATTGTAATCTGGATTTGAATATCCCTCTCTTAAAAAGGTTCATAAAAGAAGCTTGATCAGGACTGACTAATTCAATGACTTTGGAACCCTCTGCTCTCCATTTAGGCTTTCTATTAGCTTGATTCAGCTCTGCACCATTGATTCTTTAAGTTTCAGATGGAGAGTTTCACATTTCTTTTTTATTTATTTATTTATTTTTATGGAGACCGAGTCTCACTCTGTTGCCCAGGCTGGAGTGCAGTGGTGCAATCTTGGCTCACTGCAACCTCCAGCTCCCAGATTCAAGCGATTGTCCTGCTTCAGCCTCCTGAGTAGCTGGGATTACAGGCATGTGCCACCAGGCCCAGTTAATTTTTGTATTTTTGGTAGATATATTTGGGGTTTCACCATGTTTGCCAGGCTTGTCTCGAATTCCTGACCTCAGGTGATCCACCCGCCTTGTCCTCCCAAAGTGCTGGCATTACAAGCATGAGCTGGCATGCCCAGCCTACATTTCTTTTTAAAGTGAACAGAACCCAATATGAATCTTCAGTAAATTATTTTCCTTCATCATAGAATAGATGGCATCACTTCCTTTAGGATTATTCCTATAGATCTTTGCCAACTCAGCCTTAAGATCCAAATATAAATCAAAGAGGTGGAAGATGGAGATGGAAGATTTAGAATCATCAAGATTTAATCTCTTACTTCACAGACAAGGAAACTATGAGAAGCAAAGTGATTTGGCCGAAGTCACAGAGATAAATTAGTAGTTACAACAGATTATATTTCCTGTAATTGTTTAAAGCCACATTTCTGAGCCATTTGTCTTAGAAGTTGGGGAAAAAGGCAGGGTGGAAGAAAAAGGTTGAGCTATCAAGGTTCAAGACAAAAGGCGAATTGGGACCTTGTATGGAAGGCGGATGTCAGAATGGGAAATGAAAGGATATCAGCTGCTCAAAGCCAAAGACGGAGCACAAACCAAAGACATGAGCGAGTCAAGGGAGGGGAGTTCATGAAGAGTTGGTCCGTGCCAAGAAGGTGAACTGCAAGGGAAACTTGGGGGGTCCATGAGGCCATGCTCTTTATTGCATTAACTTCTCTTGCAGGCTTGTTCTTTTTAAAACAGAGGAGTTTTATGTTTTTAAAAATTGAGGTAATTATTTACATAATTAAGAAATCAAACACTGTTGAAAAGCTTACAATACAAAGCAGTACTTCCCTGAACAAACCCACACCGGCTGCTAGTTCTTGGCTAAGGGACATGCTTTGAATTTTTAGCCTCTTTCTCTGAGTTACCTATGCATTTAAATACATGGGTACATTGCAATATTTAAACTTACAAATGTTATCAGAGATGAAGATTTCATATCTCCACCTCTCTTCATCCTCTCGCCCAAATTTTACCACACTTTAAATTATATCAATAATAGGTCTTTAAACCATTATGGCAGTGTAAGTATTGTTCACTCCAGAACCCAAAAGAACACTGGGATTCCATATTTTTTCTTGAATAGGCCTTTTGTCATTCTTTGAGTAAATAATTGCCTGATTGCATCTTCTTTCCAGAAGCTTCATCATATCACCAATTGCATCACCCTTTCTATTGTGGGTCTACTTTTTCCTGGACACTCCTTCATGAAACATTATCTCTTCCTGCACCAGTGAGGATTAGTGGCTCTCCAGTTCTGCCACACTTGGGATTAACTTGGGATCTTCTCTCAACAGTTTTCTAGGTTGGATTTAGGTTTCTGGGATGTCATGCTTTCCTTTTCTTGGATTACTTCCTTGTAACCAAGATGCATATCCTCCAGGCACTTTTAACAAAGGAAGGTCAACTATCTGAGTCTAAACATGTCTGCAAATGTCCATTCTGTTTTCATACTTGATTCAATTTGCCTGGTTGTAAAATTCTAGCCTGAAAAATTATCTTCTTTAACATTTGGAAGGCATTGCTTCATTGTTTCCTGGCTTTTACGTTGTTGTTCAGAACACAAACACTATTCTGATTCTAATTCTATTGATTTGTTCCCCTGGAAGCTTTTAGAGTCATCTTTTTATTCCTGATGTTCCAAATTTTTACCTCTTGGGAGGTCTTTTTAAATTTGTTTGTTGATCGTTCAACAATAGGTCAGTGGGCTTTTGATAGTTAAATGTACTGACACCAGAATTGGATGGCCCAGATTCAAAACCTGACTCTACCATATACCAGCTATGGCACTGATTAACTTACTAACCCTCTCTGGGTTAGGTTTTTTGTCTGGAAAATCCCGAGGAACCTCATGACATTGCTATGAGGATTAAAACAAATAATATACATGCAGCATTTAGAATAGTGCCTGGCACATAGTGGCAAATGCTGTATTGAGATAGTCATTGTCAGCACGCAGTTCTGCAGACTCAGCATAGCAGAGTGCCATACCCAATCATGTGTCCCCCTGATTGGACTGGCTGCCATTTACTGATGGCCCCCTAGGAAAACCACTTGGTGCCAACCACACTCTTAAAGGCTGCAGAGGGGACTTTTGACCTTTGTTGAGTTCTGACTCTGTCATCACCAGTGTGGAGCACTGCTTTCTTGGCTGGCCAGGCCCACCATGGCAGCTGCTCCAATCCTTCATGCCACCCACATGAAGGCATGATTCAACAGGACCCTCCTCATACCTCATGCAACTGTCATTCTCTTTCTTCCCTAGGACTTCCCTGTTCCCACTAAGGCATGAGACTCTGTCGGTGCACTCAGCACCTGCACATGACTGATGGCTATTTGAGCCAGGCCTGAGACACAGTAGGCAGTTGTGCAAGCTTGTGGGTGTGCCACTGGCCCATGCACACTTGCTGGCTGCCATTGCTGCTGCTGCTGCTGCTGCTGCTGCAGTGGGATCTGGCTTCCTTGATGGCCTCTGGAAGAGCCGGATGGAACAGCCAAGAACCACAGGGGAGGGAAGATACAATCTTATGGAGCAAGTCTGACCATGGGAAATGGGAACCAGCAGATAATTATTCCTATTTGCTCTGAGTTGGATCGTTAAGAGACTGAAAAGCAAACATCTTTACTCATTACAAATCCATAGCCAGCTTGGAAGCACCCTCTCTTACATTTGTTTCCCCCCTTCCCTGCCTTATTCCCTGTTTTCCATCATTCTCGCTTCATTGCATTCCCCAATGAAGAGTTAGCAAGAAAAATTTACTCTTTGGGTTTGGTTTGTGGGAAATCAAGACTAAGACATAGTGAGTCCCAGAGCTTGAGCTCCTGAGCTGGACTCTGGGTTTGAATCCTGGTTCTGGCCCTGCTGGCTGGAAGGCACTGGACAAGTTACTCAACCTCTCTGTACTTCAGTGTCCTTATCTGTAAATTGCACAAATAATAGGAGCTACCTCACAGGATTATCAGGAAGATTAAGTTAGTTAATACTTCTAAAACACAGTGAACACTCAATAAATGTTAGCTCTTATTATTCAGTTCTGTTAATTTTTCAATATCGTTTTTTGATAGTTTCATTCCCTCTGTTTTCTCAACTCCATTTTCTGAAATATCTATTATGTGAAAATTGGTCTTCCTGAGTTCTCTGTGTCCTTTATATTTTCTGTTGTATTTTCCATATCTTTGTCTTTTTGTTCTGTTTTACAAGAGATACTATCTTCTTTATATTCTAAGCCTTCTATTGAATTTTTATTTTGGTATCATGCTTCAAGCCGCCAAGATTACTTTGTTCTCCAATTGTTTCATCTTAATCATATTCTGTTCTTTTTTGGGGAGAATGAGTATCTAATATAGTCTCATATATTTGAGGTTATTAAGTAGAAGTTTTAAAGTCCACCTTCTGTATCTGACATTTTCATCTATTCATTTACTTTTTTTCTTCTTCTTCTTCTTTTGGTCCTTTGTCTGGGGAGCTTCTGGAGGAGCATGGGAAATTCCCTCCAATGGCTGATGATCCTTGGCTGTGTGTTTATATTTAAGACTGCGGCAGAAATAAACTGATTGGAAGTTCTACAAGTTATTTTTGTGTACTGGGGGTGAGGGCGATATGTGGGAACCCCTTCTCTGTGGTCATTTTCTCTCTCTGGGGAGGAACCTTCCTCTCCCCTGCCTGGGGCTGAGCTGGAAGCCTTCACTGTGTGTTCAGGGCAGAGGAAGGTACCTGTGTTCGATCCCATCAGTCCTACTGTTTTCAGCCCACCTGACTTGCTTCTGTGCTCTGCTCTACCTGGAGTTCCCAAGACTGAAGCCTCTCTACCTTCCAGTGTCTGCAGAGAACAACTCTCTGGTCTCCTTACCAAGGGACTCCCAGCTGGCCACTGGTGAAAGGTGTGGGGACTGCTGGTCTCTACTCTTCAGCCCAAGGACCTCGAGATAAACACCAGTCTCCCTTCATCTGGGTGCCTGGCCCCTCTGAACTCAAGTCCTTGCCAGCTCAGTGGGCTCTCCATGGAGCGTGGTGATCTCCTTTCCACCTATCTGCTCTCCCGCTTCCAGAATTCCATCAGGGGCTGCTTTCTACATCCCCTCCTGTTCTCTTCATCCTTCTGGGTTTATAACTCCACCTCTCTACCCACTCCCAGCCCACCAGCCAACCCGCTTTGACTTCATTTGAGTGGGTTTTTAATCAGAAGAATTTTGCCAAGAACGCCCAGTTAAGTTTGAAGGCCAGCCTTCTACTGTTTAAAAAAGAATGTTATATGCCCCAACAAGGCCAATAAAATAATTTTCAATACCTGACCATTCACTCAAACAGGAACAAGGTGAGCTGAAAAACTTTGAAGCTATTTGGAGGGGGTTCTTGGGAGCTTTTGCTGTTGAGGCCAGCATTTCTTCTCCATGGCCCTATGCCCTCTCACTGTTTGAGCTTGTCCTCTATTCTTGGGTATTTCTGATGTTGCTCCAAGTGCCCGTTCCTTTGCCTTATGGCAATGCTTCCCTTCTCCTCTCATTGCCTGTTCCTTTTTGATCCCAGGTGTAGGGTTACAGATTTGGCAAACAGGATGCCCAGTTAAATTTGAATTTCCGATAAACAACATATAACATGTTTAGTATAAGTAGATCCTGTGCAATATTTGGGACCCACTTACATTAAAAATATATTTTGTTTCTTGTTTACCTGACATTTAAACTTAACTGGGTGTCCTCTAGTTTATCTGGCAGCTCTATCCAAGTGGGCTTCCTTTTATTCCCTGAAATCAAGATAGGTCTGAGTCAGGAGAGCCAGTCTGTATCACAAAAGGGCCTTGTCCTCACTGGATTTCTGTTCTTAAAGGGACCCACAGCTATTTACATAACACATGGCAGCCTAACACCCATGCCATTGTAAATTACAGTCTGCTTATTCATTGTCGAGTTAGGAACTCCACCATATTTCTCAGCTGTCTTCAGTTCTCCTGCTTCAGATTCAGTAAATAAATGTGTTGTTCTAACAGTGTTTGTGCCATTGTGTCGCCTTGTTCCTTGTCTGTTCCCATTCCAGGCTTCAGCACTCGGAACTCCCGCCTCCCGGCCCCCCCATCCCCTCCCTCCCCCCGCCCTGGTAGGCACCGCGTGAGATCACCCTGCCATCCCAGTGGGACATTGCTCCCATGGTCAGCATCTCTGTTTCATTCTTTGGAGGACTGGAGGTAATTCTAACCAGATCTCTGTTGTGGCTTTCCTCATCAATAGGTGCCGGCAGGTACCAGGTGTACTATACCTGCAGGATTTGTTAGGACTCTGCCTGAGAACTTGAACTTGACAAAGAACTCTTGCCCTGAAGAAAAGCTAAATTATGGTTGTACCGATTACATGAAAGAATACAGGATATGTATCTAATGGATATCAACTGCTCAGGAAAGCAATGCACAAAATAACATTAACATTTTCATCTAGTCCCCGTGGAGTCATTCTTTTTAAGGTCATTCCTTGAAGATAGTTTTCTTTTCAAGTTATAAGCCCGTACATGTTATTTCACTGTGTAGAACTCTGCCTGCTTCATTCCTGAGGCAATCCAAGAGGTCAGCTATTAACGGAGCTGGGCTAAATATATCCCTTCCAGGATCCTCCAGCCTCTGTTCCAGGGTCACATCCTGTGTCAGCTGGAGCGGACTCTCTCCTGCTTCCCTGCCACCAGGCAGCCTTATCAGAGGCCTCAAAGTGTCCAAAGAGGTTGGCATGATAAACTGAGGGACTTCCTCGGGGCCCTGTCTGTTTACCTGAAACAGCTGGTCCACTTGCTCCCCGCTGCTACTTCACCAGCCTCTATACATTTATGTTTCTACTATGCATCATGCCTGCCTCCACGCAAAATACAAAGCCCAATCTTAACCTCACAGCAAAGACTCACACTGAAGGAGGGCTTTTATACATGAGATTTGAGGGGTTCATTAGATAGGGGGGCATTTGGCTTTTTTCTCATGGAAAGAGATGAAGGTCTTGGACCAGCAAGCCTGAAATGAAAGCCTATATTTTTCTTTTGGTTTGCTTGGGACTAGGGGTGTCCCTGGGTGTGGGACTTTCAGTGCTAACACTGGGGCAGTGTTGGGGAAACTGGGACAGTCGGTCACCCTCCATAGCCTTCACCACCACTATCCTTCCAATTCCCTTCACCACTATTTCTCATACTGGCTGAGAGAAGGAGAGACTAAGAGGTCAGAACCTGAAATGGAGCTTTGGAAGTTTTCATCAAACCCATTCCAGATATCTCGGGGGTTTCACACTAAAACAACATTAGGAGGGATCAATATTCACCTTATTTGAAGGTGTTTGTGAGAAAAAGAACCTTAAGAGATTGAAGGGAAAGATGTAACTATAGTTTTAATTTGCAAAATCCTTCTAAAGAGCTGTTTTAAATGTTTGTATATCGCTTGCTTGAATTTTATTTTCCAGTAAATGTTTCTAATACATAAAAAATGGAAACATTTGTGATTACAAGTCTGTAGGGTTTGAACCCAGAGCTACAGTCTGTAATTTTAACAAATCCTCCACCTATTGTTTTGGACTTACAGTCCATGGCACTCTGCCTCCACCTGGTGGCAGTGTACCTAAATTAAGTCGTGTTCCTCCCTCCCCTCTCCATATTTTTGTGTATGGTAAGAGCCTCACTTTTGGGAATTGTATCTTACAAGCCAAATTACAAAGATATTAATTTGTCTCATACTATCATCCTTATTTAGAATTCAGCATCAATTTGGAGCAAAAACCATGGCTTTATATTAGCTTTATACTTTATCTTGTGAAGTATTACAAGCCTAATAAAATAATTGAATACTGCAGTCCCTTAGAGAACACACAACTATTGTAAACAGATACCATGAAGAACATGATTTGTGAAAATATCATGTGTATAGATTTTATTAGGGTATAATAAATAAAACTTGTAAGAAATTTATTAATCAGACACAATTCATCATGTCCATTATCATACCGAGTTCCACAATTTTTAGGCCCAAGGATGAGGAGTTCACATTACGGGATGTAAGTGCAGTTGATTTAACATAGGTAAATCTTTTTTCTTATATATTCTCTATTTTCTTTTTATTTTGTTAATTCTGCAGCATGAGAATTCTGAAATATTTGCTAAAGTTCATGAGTTATTTTATCATCAACATACTCTGGGATCAGAAGACTCAAAGCCCACTTATTGCTGCTTCTTTGGGAAAAGTCATTTCACTTCCCTAGGGCTAGCTTTCCTGGTCTGTAAAATTGAGATCATAATTATATGTTACCACGTGGGTGTAAGAGTCAAACAAGATGCTGTGTGTACAAGTCCTCTGTTATCCAGATGTTAGTCGCAGGGGCATTGTTATTGTGTGCAAATTGAAGGCAAAGATTCCAGATTGTACTTCCCAGCCCCTGGCTGCATTCCATTCTCCATTTATATCCTAGGCCTGAGTTTTCTTGGAATATATCAAGGAATTCTAATTCCCTCTTAACCCACTGGTCTTCTCACTTGCCAGGACCCCTCCCAAGCCCCCAACCCGCACTCTCCACACGCCCAAATTTTCCCTTCCCCAACAGTGGCTAAAGCAGCCTGCAACAGAGTAGAACAGGCACCAGGCCTAGACTGGGTGTGGGGTCCTCTGGGGTGGGGATGGGATCCAGAGCCTGTCACCCAGGACAGAGGGAACCGGTAGAGTTAAGGGAAATGGGAAAAGCAAGGGCGTGGCGGGAGAAGAAGGGTGGCCCTCCCTTCTTCCCACCCTCCAAGTAGGTCCTCTGATAGAAGCAAAATAATTTTAGCTTCAGGTCTAGACTTAGCAACAATCTGGTTCTGGGGCAAGGAGAATCTTCTCTTCCTTTATCCCTCCCCTCTCCCCCTACCTCTGCCCTATGTTCACACACACACAAAGGCGAGGGGTTGAACATGTACCTTTTTATGAGCTATTCCATCTGCCTTGCTGATGGAGGGACCTTGGGGAGGGGTGGCTGAGTGTGGGGAAGGGGGAGCTGCAGCAGGCAGAGCATCCCCAGGGGTGTCTCAGAGCTGAGTCCTGAGGAAGTACAGTGCTCAGTCAGTGGAGAATGGAGCAGCAAAACGTGGGCCTTTCCAAGAGAGGCCGACACTGTGTCCTCAGGCCGTGGTAATTCCTTCTTCCGCTGGGTCAGGTCCTTCTCCAGTCTTCTGCACAGAGGCAGACAGTTGGCTGCTTTTCTTGCAGAGCTACTCTGGCTCCTCCGGCTCATGTGGCATGCATTTCTGGAAAACCCACTTTGATGCCACCTTTCATCTGACCGACCTAATATTATTTTTGTCTTCATCTTCATTTCTTACTAAAATCGGGGGGAACCTGTCTCCAATCTTCTTTTGAAGTGAAGCGGAGATTTTCAGCCCTTTGGCGGTGTTTTTGTAAGCATTCAGCTTCAGTGCTGTTTTTAGGTTCTGATTGCCTCCCCAACTCTCTTCTGTATAAAAGAACAGCTTAGAATCTACCTCTTTGCTTCTAATGCCATTCTCGCCCTCAGCAATGCAGTTTCTGACAAGGCTTCATGCTGCTGGAAGGCTGCCTCCCAGGTAATGGAAGCTCCACGACTGTACTGGAGTTTGAGCAGCTTCTGAATTTCTTCCAGAAAAAGAAAAATAAATAAATTTAAAAAGCATTTCCATTTGCAGGTTCTCCTCCTGTTGCCAAGGCCCAGGCTACTGTCTGGGCAAGAGCACATGTAGGGTTTGAAACCTTCCAGAACAAAATGCCAGTCTACCTCCTCCTGTCTGGAATCTAAGGCCTAACCCATCACTGCACCTGACGACAAGGACCTGCAGAGATGCAGGGATGTGTTAGATTTGTTCAGACGTTCATGGAGACTTAGCTGGTGCCAAAACTTTGCTTTGACACATCTGATGTTGGAGGGAGAGGCCCATTGGCAGCATCTGCTAGAAGCACATCCAGATTCTTCAGGTCGTATCTGGGGTAGAAACTATAGCACAGGAGCCAAAGCACCTGGGCCCCGTTTCCAGCGTGCCTGACAGAAACATTTCTGAGACACAGTTTGCCTCCAGAAAATATTTCACATGAGGTTCATCCTTTCTGTGTTAGTGAAACCATAACTGGTAGTACTGTGTACTATCTCAGGTAACACCTTTCATATAAAACCAAAATGGAATTTCTTTTTTGAATGAGATTATTGCCAGAAAACGTTTGTCTCTGTAGATAAAATTTTGGTGTGAAACATAAAATTCTAGACTGGGTGCGATGGCTTACGCCTGTAATCCCAGCACTTTGGGAGGCTGAGGCAGGCAGATCACAAGGTCAGGAGTTTGAGACCATCCTGGCCAACATAGTGAAACCCCATCTCTACTAAAAATACAAAAACTTAGTTGGGTGTGGTGGCGTGCACCTATAATCCCAGCTACTTGGGGGACTGAGGCAGGAGAATCGCTTGAACCCGGGAGGCGGAGTTTGCAGTGAGCCAAGATAGTGCCACTGCACTACAGCCTGGGTGACAGTGCGAGACTCTGTCTCAAAAAAAAAAAAAAAAAAAAAAAAAAAAAAAAAAAAAAATTGTATAGTACTTCATACTTCTCTCTAAGTCTTGGGTGCCAGATAACTTAAGGTTAAATTCATTGTCCAAATGTGCTCATTTACTCAAGTCAAGTGCTTGAGATGTATTTCCCTTTAGCTGTTTTTTTGGGGGGTTTTGTTTTTGCTTTTTTTCTATTGTATTATTTATCTACCTGTGTAACTATCCAAGCCTCCATCCATCCATCCATCTAGCATTTTTTTTTTTTTGGACTGAGTTTTAACCTGTATAAGGGCCCAAGTCCTTGGCAGAAGCAGGCATAAAGTAAACTTGAAATTTTAATTCCTCCAGTTGTGAAAGAAATGGCTATTTCAAAATTGCAGTAATTTCTCCACATTATTACATTCATACATTTTTTTAAACATTAAGTGGTGAAGCCAGGAGACTCGGGCATACAGAATGAGACCCATTTCTGTTTTCTTTGGCAGGGGAGTTGTACTCGGTGAGTGGACAGCCCAGCAGCAGGGGACGTGTCTGGGGGTGGTCAGGGACAGGCTTCCAACTGGGCAGCATGTGAGCACTGTGGGGTGACAGCTGTGTCCTGACTGGCTGCTCCTGTGTCAAGACCTTGGCTGTGTTTCCTGCTTGGGTTCCACCCCACAATCGTGCACTGGCTTTTCTGCTTCCTGGCCAATTCTGTGAGCCCCCTGGGGCCTTGGCCACAGATGCTCTTTCTGCTTAAGTTAGTTGTATTCAGTTTCCATTGTTTGCAACCAAGAACACTGATGCATTTATTCAGCAAATTAATTAGCTCAGTGATTCACTTACTCAAACAACATTGCCTAAGCAAGACACTGCATGAGGTAGGTCTTATTCTTCATTTTGTGAATGCAGGAGTGGAAGCTTAGAGAATTAGAATTTTGAAAATTAATATTACAATCCAGTGTTCGGTATTACAGTGGTATTTTCTGTTTCTTCATCATTTTCTTGTAGTCAGCAGAGTTAACATTTTATCTCAAACCCTGGAAGATTTCGAAGCCTCTGCACTGGGAAAATGCCCATGTTACAGACCCCAGCAGTTACCTACCCAGGTGGAGTTATTTATGACTTTTGTCCAGGACAAACCTGGGCAGGGTTCCCAAGACCCTTCCTCTGTAAAAACTGCATAGGCAGACCTGAATATGAGGGGGCTTTTGGTGAAGTCTTTTTTGGACAGCACCCCTGTAAGACTAAGTATGTATGTGTATTGGAGGGAGGGGGACAATGTTAGAAGGTTGGCTGTTATAAATTCCATGGATTGCATCCTTTTGAGCATGTGATTCTGCCTAGAACCAGAAAGGAGGAATGGTTTTACACATCAGCTCCACTGAAGCAAACATAGGTTTCCTCTGGTACTTAATACTAGGATAAATCTTTCTCCTCTTTGTAGAAAAAGAAAGAGAAAGGAGGATCAATCTTTTGCAAAAGGCAAAACCTCCACTTCCCGAAGTCTTAGGGTAGGCCACTGGAGATTCAGTGATTGTTTGATAATGCTGACTAATGTAGACAGCAAACTTAAGGCCATTCTTCCAGCCCAAATGCCATTGTTCTGTGTGACATGGATACTAAAAACCCTACCAGCTTTTTGAAGCCTTCTTGGTAAGTGTTTAGCAATGAAGTCTCCCTCAAACCCATGTTCCACATTGGACTTACAGAGATTTGTAGGGTGGGAGGTTAGATAAGGGCCACAAGTAAGTTTTCCTCTGGAGGAGAGACATGGCCTTTTTTGGAATCACAGGGGTTGCTGGTGGACAAAGGGCAAGGGTGTTCCAGGGAGAGGCTACGTTTTTTTAACAATTCACAAATGAACTGTGCAACATTGTCACTCTCCCTTTGCCTTTTTATCGATACAGCTTTTGACTTGTTTTTGTAATCAGTGTTATTTTCTAATACTATATTCCTTTTCCACTACAATTATTGCCACTTATCATCATCTCCATCTTGTGGGGAGGTAATTTAGCCTGTATCTCTGACAGTGATGTCATTTTTCAGCTCACACTGTGGGAAAGGTGAAGGTGGAACTGGCTCAGAGACTATGCTATGTAGGACTCAAACACCATCAGATTCCTCTCTTGATCATTATGTGTGGGCTTTATTTTTTCCTTGACAGATGAACTTTCTCTACTCAACAGGGATGTGGCCAGCAGCAGCTTCCAGGCTCTTATCCTCAGAGCTTTGCTGCCAGAGAAGAAAAGATCTTTTCCCCTTAGTTCTAATCTTTAGTAACTGGAAGAGACTCTGATAGGCTTGAATGGGGTTTTATGTTCAACCCTGGGCCAATCACTGATGCTAAAATCATCACATGTGAAAAGAGAACTACTCTGTTTTGGAGACCTTGTTTTAGTATTGAGATGCTGGGAAAAGAAATTGTTTCCCAAAAGAAGCCACTATTCTCAGGAGAAAGGAAAAGAGGCACTTGGCTAACAATAAATATTTGTTGAGCACCTGCTCTGTGCCAGAGAGTACATTTGGAAACAGGAGACAGAGCAATAATTGTTTTAAGAATATAAGCTTTTGGGGAAATTTTCAGAAATCTTGCAGAAAGCTTTGAATTTCCACAGTGTGGACTAGGACTTCATACCAATTTTATCCAGATTCAAACGTTGAAGAGATTTTAGTGGATATTCTAGTTTGTTTTATTTAAAACACATGTGTTGTGTTTTAAATAAAACATTTTAAATACAACTAGAATACTATCTTTGATGCCAAGTAACTTTAAAGATAGAGACTTTTTTGCCCCAGAAGGAAATTTGACTAGTGACCTCAGTGTTCTTAACAGTTAAGGAAATTGATAAGGATCTGAAAGGCAATATGATGCAGTACAACTAGTAGATTTATTGTCAGAAGATTTGGTGTCTAGTTTTTATTCTGCTGATAATAAAATGGATGACTCTCAGGGTCTCAGGTTGGGCCCCAGGAGGCAGACCCTGAATTGGAGATCAAGGTTGAGGAGTATTAATAGGATTAATACCTTGAAGGAAGAAAGCAGGACTGGACAGAGGAGAAGTTGGGCTATGATGCTGTCACCACAGGGCTCAGCTAACCCCATGGGGTCACTGTGGAGCTGTGGTGGCCCTGCACAGCTGTCCTGAGTTGAGACAAGGTGCCTGGACTGGACCCACGGTAGCCTGTCTTTTGATGCCAGCTGGGAGGGGTGGGATCTTTGTTGAGGCACTTCTTCCTGACATAGGGCAATACCACAGCAGGAAGTGCCAGCAGCATCTCTAGCAGCTGCGATTAGCCTTTTAGTCCTGAAGCAATCTGGGCGACACAATCCAGCATCCACTGCATGGGCCAAGTCAGTTCCCCCTTCTGAGCCTCCAATTCTACAATTATAAAGTAGAAATATTGGCCCATTTGATTCTTAACTCTATTTCCAACTTTAAAATCTTTTATTATAATGTCAGGCACTTCCTGTCTTCCTGAAGTCTTATTTTGTATTATTTTGTAATAAATATGCATTTAAAAATACCTGGTGAAACATGAAAAAGAATGAGGAAAATCTCTATGAGTGGATTTGGAGTAATTTTTAGGTTATATTGTTAAATAAAAGAAGCAAGGTACAAAAAGCATATAGTAGAATATCCTCTGTCCAAAAAGAAGGAAAAATTGTGAGTGTGTGTGTGAGTGTGTGTGTGTGTGTGTGTGTGTGTGTGTGTTTGCAGAAAGAAAGAAATACAAAAAGGATTATAAAACCTATAAGGGAGAGGATTGGAGCTGGGTTGGAGGGAACAGCAGTGTCAGTGTGTGAATGTCTTAAATACTTGGAAAATTAAATATTAAAATTAAAAAGGGTAGGAAGAAGCAAAATCTAAAATTGGAATACAATTTTAAAAAGTGAAACTCTATATTGTTTTGATGAAATGACCACTCAACAAAATAGCAAACTGAATTCAACAGCACATCAAAAAGTTAATTCGGCTGGGCACGGTGGCTCATGCCTGTAATCCCAACACTCTGGGAGGCCAAGGCAGGCAGATTACCTGAGGTCAGGAGTTCGAGACCAACCTGGCCAACATGGTGAAACCCCATCTCTACTAAAATTACACACACACACGCACAAAATTAGTTGGGTGTGGTGGTGAGCACCTGTAATCCCAGCTACTCGGGAGCCTGGGGCAGGAGAATCACTTGAACCAGGGAGGCGGAGGTTGCAGTGAGCCTAGACATTGCACTTCAGCCTGGGCAACAAGAGCAAAACTCCATCTCAAAAAAAAAAAAGTTAATTCACCTTGATCAAATAGGCTTCAATCCTGGGATGCAAGATTGACTCAACATATGCAAATCAATAAATGTAATTTACCACATAAATAGAAATAAAAACAAAAATCTCATGATCATTTCAATAGACACAGAAAAAGCTTTTAATAAAATCCAACATCCCTTCATGATAAAAACCTTCAAGAAACTAGATAATGAAGGAACATACCTCAAAATAATAACAGCCATCTATGAGAAACACACAGCCACATCACACTAAGCCAAAAACTGGAAGCATTCCCTTTAAGAACTGGAACAAGATAAGGATGCCCACTCTTACCACCCTATCCAACATAGTACTGAAAGTGCTAGCCAAAGCAATCAGGCAAGAGAAAGAAAGAAAACACATCCAAATAGGAAAAGAAGTCAAACTATCTCTTTTTGTAGATGACAGGATTCTATACCTAGAAAACCCTAAAGACTCTGCCAAAAGGCTGCTGGAACTGATAAATGGCTTCAGTAAAGTTTCAGGATATGAAATCAATGTACAAAAATTAGTAGCATTTCTATACAACAATAACATGCAAGTTGAGAGCCAAATCAAGAATGCAATCTCATTTGTAATAGCCGCAGAAAAATAAAATACCTATGAATACATCTAACCAAGGAGGTGAAAGATCTCTATAAGGAGAACTATAAAACAAACCATAGATGACACAAACACATAGAAAAATGTTCCACGCTCATGTATCAGAAGAATCAATATCATTAAAATGGCCATACTGCTGAAAGCTATCTACAGATTAAATGCTATTCTCAACAAGCTATCAATGTCATTTTTCATAGAATTAGGAAAACTATTCTAAAATTCATACGGAACAAAAAAAGCCTGAATAGACAAAGCAATCCTAAGCAAAAGGAACAGAGCTGGAGGCATCACATTACCCAACTTCAAACTATACTACAGGGCTACAATAACCAAAACAGCATGGTACTGGTACGAAAACAGACAATAGACCAATGGAACCGAATAAAGAACCTAACAATAAAGCTGCACACCTACAGCCCTCTGATCTTCAACCAAGTTGACAAAAATAAGCAGTGGGAAGAGGACTCCCTATTCAATAAATGGTGCTGGGATACCTCGCTAGCCATATGCAGAAGAATGAAACTGGATCTCATTTTTTTTTTTTTACACCATATACAAAAATTAACTGAAGATGGATTAAAGATTTAAAGGTAAGACCTCAAACTATAAGAACCCTAGAAGAAAACCTAGGAAACACCATTCTGGACATGGGCCTTGTGAAATAATTTATGACTAAGTCCTCAAAAGCAATTGAAGCAAAAACAAAAATTGACACGTGGGATACAATCAAAGAAAGAAACAATTGACAGAGTAAACAACCTACAGAATGGGAGAAAAATTTGCAAACTATGCATCTGACAAAAGTCTAATATCTGAAATCTATAAGGAACTTACACAATTAAACAAGAAAAATCACATTAAAAAATAGGCAAAAGACATAAACAGACACTTCTCAAAAGTAAACATATAAGTGGCCAAGAAACATATGAAAAAATACCCCATATTACAAATCATCAGAGAAATGCAAATCAAAATCACAGTGAGATATTGTCTCATACCATTCACAGTGGCTATTACTAAAAGTCAAAAACAACAAATGTTGGGAAGGCTATGGGGAAAGGGGAACTTATACACTGTTGATGGGAATGTAAATTAATTCAGCCACCATGGAAAGTAGTTTGGAGATTTCTCAAAGAACTTAGAACTATCATTTAACCCAACAATCCCATTACTGATTATATATCCAAAATAAAACAAATCATTTTACCAAAAAGACACATGTGCTCATGTGTTCCTCATAGCACTATTCACAGTATCCAAGAAATGGAATCAACCTAGGTGCCCAGTGGTGGATTGGACAAAGAAAATGTGGTACATAGATGCCATGAAATACTATGCAGCCATAAAAAAGAATGAAATCAAGCCTTTTGCAATATCATGGATGAAGCTGGAGGGCATTATCCTAAGCAAATTAACACAGGAGCAGAAAGCCAGATACTGCATATTTCCCATTTATAAGTGGGAACTAAACACTGGATACTTGTGCACATAAAGATGGCAACAATATAAACTGGGGAATACTAGAGGAGGCAGGGAAGGGGGAAGGGTTGAAAAATGAACTGTTGGATATTATGCTCAGTACTTGGGTGACAGGATCATTCATACCCCAAACCTTAGGATCACACAACATACCCAGGTAACAAACCGGCATGTGTATCCCCTGAATCTAAAATAAAAGCTGGAAATATAATAATAATGATAATAAATAAAAATAAAATAACGACATAGAAAAAATAATTGATTCAAGTAAATTTTGGTATTAGGACTCTGGCTGACTATCCCTCAGTGGGATATATTCTAAGAAGAAGACTTTCAAAGGCAGCTAAAGCTTTATGTGGTATATTTATTGGTTTTTAAGAATAGTAGTATTATAATTTTCAACTGTTATATGACTATTATTAGGATAAAGCAAATAAGTAGATATAGTAACATTATTGGGAATCAAGACTTTGCTGTAATGGAAAATAAAAGTTGAAAATACAATAAGTTGGCCAGGTGTGGTGGCTCACGCTTGTAATCCCAGTACTTTGGGAGGCTGAGGCAGGTGGATCATGTGGTCAGGAGTTTGAGACCAGCCTGGCCAATACGCTGAAAATCCATCTCTACTAAAAAATGCAAAAATTAGCTGGTCGTGGTGGCATGCACCTATAGTCCCAGCTACTTGGGAGGCTGAGGCAGGATAATTGCTGGAACCCAGGCTGAGGAAGCTGCAGTGAGCTGAGATCGTATCACTGCACTCCAGCCTGGGTGACAGAGCGAGACTCTGTCTCAAAAAAAAAAGAAAGAAAAAAGAAAAAAAAAATACAATAAGTTTAAAAAAACCTTTTACATTAAATTTGAATATATGAGTCTTGAGCACATATATTTCCTTGCTTTGCCCACTTGAATGGTCTAACAAGTGGTGACACCTAGCTGCAATGAACATGCTTACTGTCTAGTTCTTGTTGTAAATACTGCTCTCCATTACAAAGAAACAGGACTCCTTGGAGAACGGTGATATGGTTTAGATCTGTGTCCCCACCCAAATCTCATGTCAAATTGTAATCGCCTGCATTGGAGGTGGGGCATGGTGAGAGGTGACTGGATCATGGGGGTGGATTTCTCATGAATGTTTTAGCACCATCCCCTTGGTACTGTTCTTGTGATGATGAGTAAATTCTGGTGAGATCTGGTTTTTTGAAAGTGTGTGGCACCTCCTCCCTCTCTCTTGCTCCTGCTTCAGCCGTGTGAAGTGCCTGCTCCCCCTTCTCCTTCTGCCATGATTATAAGTTTCCTGAGGCTGAGCAGATGCCAGTACCATGCTTCCTGTAAAACCTGTGGAACCATGAGCCAGTTAAACCTCTTTTCTTTATAAATTGCCAAGTCTCAGGTAGTTCTTTACAGAAATTCAAGAACAGACTAATACAAATGGCTTAATCCAGATCTGAGAAAAAAATATAAAATGAATCAGAAACATTTAATGGTGCCAGAAATCAAGGAGAAACTCAAAAACTAGTATGTTCTTATAAAAAGGATACAGGACTCATTTTGAAGGGGCTCCCTTTAAACAAATTTGGGACAGTTCGAACATTAAAAAAATAAAGTAAGCAATTGATTTTAACACATTAAATGAAAAAGAAATGTATGAGACCATGGAAATATGATGTAGAGAGAGAGGAAAGAGAGAGAGAGACAGACAGACAGAGACAGACACACACACACACACACACACACACACACACACACACACACAGAGAGACATAGACAGTGAAAATAGGGAAGAAACAGAATAAAAGGAAAGCTCATCTTTACAGAATATTAACTAATAAATAAAGGAAGAAGGATAGGGCCCTAATACAATGATGGACTCAGGTAAGGATCTTTAATGAATACTAAAACAGTTGGGTGACATTTTGGAGAAAAGTCAATTCATACAGTGCCAAAGTACTACCTCACAGATTACTGATGACAAAGGAGGGGAAAATGAAAATGTACCTTTACTCTTTGGAGACCTCTGGCCATCGCCACCTTAACCAAGGGATCAAACTTAGCATCACTTATACCGGGACACTCTTATGACATTAAGTGGTACCCTAGTGTGATTCAACATTAAGTAACAAAATGGACAATGCAGTGTTCTTGCCAGAGATGTTTAACTTGAATCTAATCAACTTGCCAGACCTAATTTTCAGGGCACAGAAAATATAGGGATAGAGGAACAGGTTATACAACAAACACCAAGAGGAAACATTCAGCTTTATCTAGAATGTGTGGAACCTTCTATGAAATAACTGGACTCCTTTAAAAAGTCAACATAAATAAATTATTAAAAAAGAAAAAGTTTCTTTTTTATATTTTAAAACAAAGCTTTAAAAGGCTAAAAACACAATCAAGGGCAAGAATTTGGCATAATTTTAGAAATATAAATACAAACTGAATATTAGATCATATGGAATTATTGTCATTTTCTTAGATGT